>NC_140171.1:178370153-178542787 GCF_963971535.1 Notolepis coatsorum | reverse complement strand
AAAGTAAGTTACTGACCACCTCCATCGAGGGCTGTGTTAAAGTAAGTTACTGACCACCTCCATCGAGGGCTGTGTTAAAGTAAGTTACTGACCACCTCCATCGAGGGCTGTGTTAAAGTAAGTTACTGACCACCTCCATCGAGGGCTGTGTTAAAGTAAGTTACTGACCGTCACCATCGAGGGCTGTGTTAAAGTAAGTTACTGACCACCTCCATCGAGGGCTGTGTTAAAGTAAGTTACTGACCACCTCCATCGAGGGCTGTGTTAAAGTAAGTTACTGACCATCACCATCGAGGGCTGTGTTAAAGTAAGTTACTGACCGTCACCATCGAGGGCTGTGTTAAAGTAAGTTACTGACCACCTCCATCGAGGGCTGTGTTAAAGTAAGTTACTGACCGTCACCATCGAGGGCTGTGTTAAAGTAAGTTACTGACCATCACCATCGAGGGCTGTGTTAAAGTAAGTTACTGACCACCTCCATCGAGGGCTGTGTTAAAGTAAGTTACTGACCGTCACCATTGAGGGCTGTGTTAAAGTAAGTTACTGACCACCTCCATCGAGGGCTGTGTTAAAGTAAGTTACTGACCACCTCCATCGAGGGCTGTGTTAAAGTAAGTTACTGACCACCTCCATCGAGGGCTGTGTTAAAGTAAGTTACTGACCACCTCCATCGAGGGCTGTGTTAAAGTAAGTTACTGACCATCACCATCGAGGGCTGTGTTAAAGTAAGTTACTGACCACCTCCATCGAGGGCTGTGTTAAAGTAAGTTACTGACCATCACCATCGAGGGCTGTGTTAAAGTAAGTTACTGACCACCTCCATCGAGGGCTGTGTTAAAGTAAGTTACTGACCACCTCCATCGAGGGCTGTGTTAAAGTAAGTTACTGACCACCTCCATCGAGGGCTGTGTTAAAGTAAGTTACTGACCATCACCATCGAGGGCTGTGTTAAAGTAAGTTACTGACCACCTCCATCGAGGGCTGTGTTAAAGTAAGTTACTGACCACCTCCATCGAGGGCTGTGTTAAAGTAAGTTACTGACCACCTCCATCGAGGGCTGTGTTAAAGTAAGTTACTGACCACCTCCATCGAGGGCTGTGTTAAAGTAAGTTACTGACCACCTCCATCGAGGGCTGTGTTAAAGTAAGTTACTGACCACCTCCATCGAGGGCTGTGTTAAAGTAAGTTACTGACCATCACCATCGAGGGCTGTGTTAAAGTAAGTTACTGACCATCACCATCGAGGGCTGTGTTAAAGTAAGTTACTGACCACCTCCATCGAGGGCTGTGTTAAAGTAAGTTACTGACCGTCACCATCGAGGGCTGTGTTAAAGTAAGTTACTGACCACCTCCATCGAGGGCTGTGTTAAAGTAAGTTACTGACCATCACCATCAAGGGCTGTGTTAAAGTAAGTTACTGACCACCTCCATCGAGGGCTGTGTTAAAGTAAGTTACTGACCACCTCCATCGAGGGCTGTGTTAAAGTAAGTTACTGACCATCACCATCGAGGGCTGTGTTAAAGTAAGTTACTGACCACCTCCATCGAGGGCTGTGTTAAAGTAAGTTACTGACCATCACCATCGAGGGCTGTGTTAAAGTAAGTTACTGACCACCTCCATCGAGGGCTATGTTAAAGTAAGTTACTGACCACCTCCATCGAGGGCTGTGTTAAAGTAAGTTACTGACCATCTCCATCGAGGGCTGTGTTAAAGTAAGTTACTGACCATCTCCATCGAGGGCTGTGTTAAAGTAAGTTACTGACCGTCACCATCGAGGGCTGTGTTAAAGTAAGTTACTGACCACCTCCATCGAGGGCTGTGTTAAAGTAAGTTACTGACCATCTCCATCGAGGGCTGTGTTAAAGTAAGTTACTGACCATCTCCATCGAGGGCTGTGTTAAAGTAAGTTACTGACCACCTCCATCGAGGGCTGTGTTAAAGTAAGTTACTGACCACCTCCATCGAGGGCTGTGTTAAAGTAAGTTACTGACCGTCACCATCGAGTGTTAAAGTAAGTTACTGACCACCTCCATCGAGGGCTGTGTTAAAGTAAGTTACTGACCACCTCCATCGAGGGCTGTGTTAAAGTAAGTTACTGACCACCTCCATCGAGGGCTGTGTTAAAGTAAGTTACTGACCACCTCCATCGAGGGCTGTGTTAAAGTAAGTTACTGACCGTCACCATCGAGGGCTGTGTTAAAGTAAGTTACTGACCGTCACCATCGAGGGCTGTGTTAAAGTAAGTTACTGACCATCACCATCGAGGGCTGTGTTAAAGTAAGTTACTGACCACCTCCATCGAGGGCTGTGTTAAAGTAAGTTACTGACCGTCACCATCGAGGGCTGTGTTAAAGTAAGTTACTGACCACCTCCATCGAGGGCTGTGTTAAAGTAAGTTACTGACCATCACCATCGAGGGCTGTGTTAAAGTAAGTTACTGACCGTCACCATCGAGGGCTGTGTTAAAGTAAGTTACTGACCACCTCCATCGAGGGCTGTGTTAAAGTAAGTTACTGACCATCACCATCGAGGGCTGTGTTAAAGTATGTTACTGACCACCTCCATCGAGGGCTGTGTTAAAGTAAGTTACTGACCACCTCCATCGAGGGCTGTGTTAAAGTAAGTTACTGACCATCACCATCGAGGGCTGTGTTAAAGTAAGTTACTGACCACCTCCATCGAGGGCTGTGTTAAAGTAAGTTACTGACCACCTCCATCGAGGGCTGTGTTAAAGTAAGTTACTGACCACCTCCATCGAGGGCTGTGTTAAAGTAAGTTACTGACCATCACCATCGAGGGCTGTGTTAAAGTAAGTTACTGACCGTCACCATCGAGGGCTGTGTTAAAGTAAGTTACTGACCACCTCCATCGAGGGCTGTGTTAAAGTAAGTTACTGACCACCTCCATCGAGGGCTGTGTTAAAGTAAGTTACTGACCACCTCCATCGAGGGCTGTGTTAAAGTAAGTTACTGACCACCTCCATCGAGGGCTGTGTTAAAGTAAGTTACTGACCACCTCCATCGAGGGCTGTGTTAAAGTAAGTTACTGACCGTCACCATCGAGGGCTGTGTTAAAGTAAGTTACTGACCATCACCATCGAGGGCTGTGTTAAAGTAAGTTACTGACCATCACCATCGAGGGCTGTGTTAAAGTAAGTTACTGACCATCACCATCGAGGGCTGTGTTAAAGTAAGTTACTGACCATCACCATCGAGGGCTGTGTTAAAGTAAGTTACTGACCATCACCATCGAGGGCTGTGTTAAAGTAAGTTACTGACCGTCACCATCGAGGGCTGTGTTAAAGTAAGTTACTGACCATCACCATCGAGGGCTGTGTTAAAGTAAGTTACTGACCATCACCATCGAGGGCTGTGTTAAAGTAAGTTACTGACCGTCACCATCGAGGGCTGTGTTAGGGCCCGCGTCCACCTAGCGCATATTTCTCCGTGAAACATGCTGGGAGTGCGCCGGCAGAGCTGGCTTGACGCGCATCTTGTAGATGACAGAAAGAAATCTACAGCCATGCCGCGGTTTTGCACATATTATAGCATATTTGAATAACTTTATTGTATATTAATTATATATATAGTTATTGCCTGACACCACAGTTCGCCCTTTGCTTTTTATTAGCTTTTTAGTAGTGTATTCGTGTAGTTATTATTATTAGTTTTGTCGCGGATCTCAATGGTCTGTGTGGAGACAGCCAGACAGGCAGGCAGCTCCGGTGTCAGGTTACAAGCAGAGTGGTAGATGACTGGCTGTGATTGGTTGTTTGAATATGCGCTCGGCGCACCGCTCTAGAAAAGTTCAGCCAGTTTCAACTCTCTGGCTTGTGCGGCCGCATAAAGGCGCTGAAAAAAGAAGCCGACGGCAGCGCACTTCCTAGAGGCGGCCGCATGGGGCCGCATGCGCTCCCTCCCCATTGTAATACATTGAAAACAGACGCGTGCGGTCCTAAATATGCGCTAGGTGGACGCGGGCCCTTAAAGTAAGTTACTGACCACCTCCATCGAGGGCTGTGTTAAAGTAAGTTACTGACCACCTCCATCGAGGGCTGTGTTAAAGTAAGTTACTGACCACCTCCATCGAGGGCTGTGTTAAAGTAAGTTACTGACCACCTCCATCGAGGGCTGTGTTAAAGTAAGTTACTGACCACCTCCATCGAGGGCTGTGTTAAAGTAAGTTACTGACCACCTCCATCGAGGGCTGTGTTAAAGTAAGTTACTGACCACCTCCATCGAGGGCTGTGTTAAAGTAAGTTACTGACCACCTCCATCGAGGGCTGTGTTAAAGTAAGTTACTGACCGTCACCATCGAGGGCTGTGTTAAAGTAAGTTACTGACCGTCACCATCGAGGGCTGTGTTAAAGTAAGTTACTGACCGTCACCATCGAGGGCTGTGTTAAAGTAAGTTACTGACCATCACCATCGAGGGCTGTGTTAAAGTAAGTTACTGACCGTCACCATCGAGGGCTGTGTTAAAGTAAGTTACTGACCACCTCCATCGAGGGCTGTGTTAAAGTAAGTTACTGACCGTCACCATCGAGGGCTGTGTTAAAGTAAGTTACTGACCGTCACCATCGAGGGCTGTGTTAAAGTAAGTTACTGACCACCTCCATCAAGGGCTGTGTTAAAGTAAGTTACTGACCGTCACCATCGAGGGCTGTGTTAAAGTAAGTTACTGACCACCTCCATCGAGGGCTGTGTTAAAGTAAGTTACTGACCACCTCCATCGAGGGCTGTGTTAAAGTAAGTTACTGACCACCTCCATCGAGGGCTGTGTTAAAGTAAGTTACTGACCACCTCCATCGAGGGCTGTGTTAAAGTAAGTTACTGACCACCTCCATCGAGGGCTGTGTTAAAGTAAGTTACTGACCACCTCCATCGAGGGCTCTGTTAAAGTAAGTTACTGACAGTCACCATCGAGGGCTGTGTTAAAGTAAGTTACTGACCACCTCCATCGAGGGCTGTGTTAAAGTAAGTTCTGTATCGTTAGTGGCTTAGCTTGGCATCACACTGCACTATCTCGCGTACGTGCACGCGTACTGAATAAACCACAAATGTACCTCTAATACCAGTATTAGTCTGACCACACCCCTCATCAGCTTACCTTCATAAGCAGGTGTGTGGTCACCTGCTCTCCTCCTTCTCGCTTTCACCACAAGGAAGAAGTGCCTCGGTAGATCCCCACACTTGACACCATGATGGAAGAAATTGGATTAGGAACAGCTTGGGAAACAAGGATACGTTGACATCATATCTTTATTTTCTCTCTCACTATTTTCGAGAAAATACGGCGATATTGTCTTCGTACTGGAGTGTCTAGAAGATGATGATCATTCTAAAAACCCTCCACCGGTTTTCGTATTGGGAGCACGCCGCTGCATGCTTCTCAACTGCAGTTCCTTGCTGTGTTTGTTGGGGTGAAACCTGTCAGGCCACAGCTGAACTGTCGGACATGCCGCTGTTGTGAGAAGCGGTGCGTTCCAGGTTGGGTGAGTAGTGTTTGCTGGCGGGCTCCACTTGTCTGTTAGTGCTATGGGGGCTACTTGACAAAGTTTATGGAAACCGGCCCCAGGCTAGGGTCCTTTGTTTAGCCGCCTAGGCGACAGAAGGCCTTGGTCTGGAGACCATTATAGTTTTAACTAGTGGGCCGCGACCATTGACACTGGTGATCCCTGTGTGTTCTGGACGAGTGGATTCTCTCTGTCACCGTGTTAAGGCCCCATCTTTCATATCCAAATGAGAGTATTCCTTCACGAGGGGATATGTGCATGTAATGTGCGATAGCGGCAGATTCATGTTCAAAGTCAGCTATACAGGCCAGTTGGTACTGTGCTGATTCCGCCGGATGTGGTAAAGTCACCGTTGTGAAGCGGTGTTGACGTCTTGTTTTCTCTTTTCTCTTAAAAAGTGAGGAGAGGTTCAGAACGGCGGCCTGTCTGGGTGAGTGTTATGTCATTGTTTACATGTTCATAGCTTACGGTTAGCCAGTCAGCTGTTAACTGCTGCGTTAGCCTGCTGGATCGCTGCATGGCCTGCTTAAGGCCTACTATTAGCCAGTCAGCTGTTAGCTGCGGGGCTAGCATGTCGTGGTCGCTAGGTAACATTAGCTTGCTGCTATGGCCATGGCTGGCGCGGGGTAGCTTAGCTTCTCGCGCGCCGCCGGGAGCTCGCTTCTGATCGCCGTTAGCTTGATGCTATTCTGTTGAACGTGCTTTGATTTTAACATGTTTTACACTCTTGACCGCAACGTCATCCTTGACAGGGGATGTTTCGTCGACCCTGCCCTGAGCCTGGACGGGGATTGCGTCAACTAAGAGGACTGTAGCGACTGGTTGGAGCGGCGACGCTGCCCGGATCGAACAACACAGGACGGCTGTGTTCTACGGTGTCTTGTGACTGCACTTCGCTGATCTGCGTTCCGGGTAGGAACGGGGTTGACCAGACCTCATAACACGTCTTCTGGTTTTACTTTGCTAAATGTATTGTGAATAACGGTGTTTTTTCCCAAAACGTGTCTTGTCGCAATGCATTTAGGATACGTTGCGGGTTATGTGTGAGCTGTTTTTGTCACTGGCAGTTAGCTTCTCCGTGCAGATCGTGATGTATTGATCTGGTTGTTGTGTGAGAAACATCATGGTGTTTATGTGTACCGTGTACTCACTACTAAGGCAACTAACCTATGAAGCTATGCTTGGTGACAAGTGAGTAAAAGAATGTTCTTTCTCAGACTGTAATGACAATGAACAGTGTGTTCACACATTAACAGGTTTTCCTGTTTTAACTGTCCGTATTGAGGGTAAAATAGGAGGATTGTGTTTTCCCCCCCGGTTCCCTGGGGACTTTATCACCTCCTATCAGACATGTTGTGCATTAATTGTGTCTTTTGTGTGGTAGGGATACGATGTAACTCTTAGCTTGATTGCTGAGGTTGTGCTAAATCTGCTGGAGAAACTTATTTCCTAAAGGGAAATTGGTTTGGTTGCTGTCATGTGTGCTTAGCAAGGCCTGTGGTCGATACTAATCAAGAATGATGTATTCTCTCATTGTGAAAAAAACGGCGTTCCTCTGTTGAGTGTTTTTGCCATTTTTTGTAGGTGATGATGGGTTGTGTGTGTCATGTGACCTACAACTGGGTTGTACTGGCCACAGAAGCACATGTGTATGTTGGACCGGGGTTCTTAGAGCCCTCTCTATTCTGTGTTTTTCCTTAGTAAAAATCAGATAGCAGGTTAGCTCATGCGCTGTGTGGAGCTGTGAAACGCTTCATAGAGCTGACTATGACTGTGTCATATTCTCTTTTTGTCGTTACGTCGTATCATGGGTGTGGGGTCGTAAAGGGGTGAACTGGTAACCTTTCCTCTCCCCATTGTTCTGTCGGTCAGGGGTACACCCCCTGTCCTTCAAGGTTCCCGTCACGTGGCGGTTCGGCACGTTACGGGGGGGGGGGGGGGGGGGGGGGGGAGGGAGTTCCTGGTCCCACGGCCTGGTATATTGGGCGTGTGCACCGCAGGAATTCCCCCGCCATAGAGTATGTCACCGTGCGCGTCTCTGTTGGTAGGACTTCCGTGTGCTGTTCAGGTCCATGTGATGGATCTGTTTTCAGGGGGGGTGGTCAGGGCTCCTCCTCACCAAGCGCCTATTCAGGCCTTCTGTGAGTTCGGACTCCTTCTTCCATGTGAGGAAGCCTCCATCAGAGTACAGAGCCTTCCTCCTCAGATTGTCAAAGTGAGTGGACCCTCTAGAAGGGTCCTTTTCTATTGTATGTATATTCGATTCAATTCGTTTGAGTGTGTATGGGTTCAGTGCCTCTTCCCCGGAGGCCCTAAAACCAGTTTTTTACATGGCTCAAGGTGCAATATATTCTTTTCAATCTGTACAGCTCGCGTGGGAAGTCTCTCTGGGGATCCCCGTCTCTTTCCTATGGGAGGGTGGTGGGATGTAAAAATGTGAACATTTTTTACCCCGGCTGTGTAGACTGGGATACATACTGTTGATGCTTCCTTCTTTCTATTCCAGAAGTGTTGGAGTTAGGGAGTGTCACACCCCTCTTGTCGTTCCCCTGGGCGCCTTGGGGATTCAATGACAGGTCTAAATAGCCTGTTCATTGATGGGGGTGTGTCCCGACGCACGTATAGTGCTAGCTCGCTGTAAACAGGCGATTGACTGGCACGCCTTGGTTGCTTGTGGTTGAAACAGCGTTTTTATAAAGCAACTGAGATGGGGGTTTTTCCTCTTCCGACGACCGCATCCCATGACCTGGGTGGGTTGTCGACGGATTCTCGTTCATGTCTGGGGGATGATGACGGGATGGATCTGAACATATGTAGTGGGGTCTCACGCCCTTGGGGTGGGCCACCGGGCGCGGTTCGTCCGAACGTCTGGGTGGCGCCTTCTTTTCATGTTAAGATCAACACGCATATCTGCCCTTCTCCTGGAGTAGGCATGTCGGCGTGGTTAGGGCACGGGACTGGTTCTGGTCACGCTGGTCCAGATCAGTTGAACCCGTTGTCCGCCGGGGATGCAGATCTGCTGTTCTGGTACCCTGAGGGACTTGGGCTTTTTTCAGGGGGAAAAATGCCAGGTCGGTCTGGGTGTCACAGGGTTAAGCGCTATGGAGACCCTGGTTGGGTATGTTTTTACTCAGCACTGTCGTCATGGCTTACAGCCATGCCATTCTGTACGCGCTCGATCTCGTCGGATCTCGGCCGCTACGCAGGTTGGTCCTGGTTAGTACTTGGTTGGGAGACCGCCGGGGAATACCAGGTTCTCCATTATTTTTCGCTCCTCTCTCACGCATGGCGAAGAGGGGCCTGTGGGGGTGGTTTTTTGACCTCCTCTGGTGACCCTGTGCTTCCCGTACCGCCAGGCCCGGTCCGAAGTGATGTTTGCGACCCGTAGGCCTGGGTTAACCCTTTTTGGAAACTGAAACGCTTGTACTGCGGTATAGCCGGTGTATACCCGCAGGTGTGTTTTGGAGTTTTTTCTTGAGGGGTTATAGGAACAACCACCGCATTGGGTAACACCGAGGTGGTTGATTCCCTGGTGTGTTGGAGCAGTGTCAACTCCCGGGTTCACCGTTTGAGGGTGCCCCTGCACGTTCATGACGTCTGCCAATCGTGTCAGCCTTCTCTGCCTCGACCCCTCTGGGTGGGGGTTGTTAAATGGAGGCTTGGTCATGCAACACCGCCAGCTTACGCTCCTTCCGCCGGGGCGGCTGTGTTCAGCTGTCCCCTCTGGCGCCTGTCTCGTCCGCAGTCTCCAGGCTAGGGTTGCCTGGTTTTTCCCCGGTGCGCTGCCTGCTTCCGTTGGTTAACCTTTTTTGTGTGCTTACGGCCATGCTGACTGCCTGTTCTGCGGGGTCAGTGTGCCAGGCGGTGTACTGTTGGGGGGACGGGGCCCGCTCGGTTTACGGCCATACCGACCTGAACACGCCCGATCTCGTCCGATCTCGGAAGCTAAGCAGGTTCTGGCCTGGTTGGTACTTGGGATACCGCCTGGGATTACCAGGTGCAGTAACTGGGGGGCCTTTGTCCGAATACGCTGGCGATGTGGGGGGCGGGGCACTACGTGCCCACCTGGTGGGGTCTTGATGCTGGCATCATGGACTTCTCCGGGCCCCCATTCCAGGGAGTCCAGTCCTTTTGGTGGGTCTGGGTCTTCCTTCGCGCTCCGCTGCTACGGCCTTGCCACGGGGTTGGGTTTGCCCTTGACCCCGTGATTCTGGGGGCAGTAACGAGGTTGTTCCTCCGTTCGTTCCCGGGTGGCATGCGGGTTGTGCGTGTGTGTAGTCGTGGGGTCAAGCCACGGTCTGCTCACCCTGTGCGTTAAGTTGCTTGAGTGCCTCTTCGCACGGTCGGGTCCGTCGCCTTCCCGTGAAGCCTCTAATAGGGGGGATACCCTCCATTAGGGGGGGTCGGGGGGGCTCGGCCCTCCCTGTTCTGATGGTTTTGGGGGGCTGTCAGCGGGGTGTATTTGTCAGCCAAGTGGCTCCGCTTGGCCTCCCTTGTGCAGTGTGATGCCAAGCTAAGCCACTAACGATACAGAACGTTAGGTTATGACTATAACCAAGTTCTGTTAGTTAGGGGCGATGCTTGGCATCAGACGGCCGCTGCAGCCCTTGTCCTCACCTTGTGGTGAAAGCTTGGGAAGGAGGAGAGCAGGTGACCACACACCTGCTTATGAAGGTAAGCTGATGAGGGGTGTGGTCAGACTAATACTGGTATTAGAGGTACATTTGTGGTTTATTCAGTACGCGTGCACGTACGCGAGATAGTGCAGTGTGATGCCAAGCATCGCCCCTAACTAACAGAACTTGGTTATAGTCATAACCTAACGTTACTGACCACCTCCATCGAGGGCTGTGTTAAAGTAAGTTACTGACCGTCACCATCGAGGGCTGTGTTAAAGTAAGTTACTGACCATCACCATCGAGGGCTGTGTTAAAGTAAGTTACTGACCATCACCATCGAGTGTTAAAGTAAGTTACTGACCATCTCCATCGAGGGCTGTGTTAAAGTAAGTTACTGACCACCTCCATCGAGGGCTGTGTTAAAGTAAGTTACTGACCACCTCCATCGAGGGCTGTGTTAAAGTAAGTTACTGACCGTCACCATCGAGGGCTGTGTTAAAGTAAGTTACTGACCACCTCCATCGAGGGCTGTGTTAAAGTAAGTTACTGACCACCTCCATCGAGGGCTGTGTTAAAGTAAGTTACTGACCACCTCCATCGAGGGCTGTGTTAAAGTAAGTTACTGACCACCTCCATCGAGGGCTGTGTTAAAGTAAGTTACTGACCACCTCCATCGAGGGCTGTGTTAAAGTAAGTTACTGACCATCACCATCGAGGGCTGTGTTAAAGTAAGTTACTGACCACCTCCATCGAGGGCTGTGTTAAAGTAAGTTACTGACCATCACCATCGAGGGCTGTGTTAAAGTAAGTTACTGACCGTCACCATCGAGGGCTGTGTTAAAGTAAGTTACTGACCACCTCCATCGAGGGCTGTGTTAAAGTAAGTTACTGACCACCTCCATCGAGGGCTGTGTTAAAGTAAGTTACTGACCGTCACCATCGAGGGCTGTGTTAAAGTAAGTTACTGACCACCTCCATCGAGGGCTGTGTTAAAGTAAGTTACTGACAGTCACCATCGAGGGCTGTGTTAAAGTAAGTCAACGTGTGTATATATATATATATATATATAGTCTAAGCTCATTTCCAACACGTCCCTCTTCATTAACACTTTGGACGCCACAGCGATATGCGTAATGTGTTGTTTTAAAAGGCAGACGCTCTAAAATATAGGAATACGTGGCGGTGTTTGCAGGGCTATAACTATATTCTATATTATAGCTACGGATACAATACTATGGCCCATTTGACATCGACTATCTATCGTTCAATATGTGTTGAAGAAATAATTTCTTCATCCATAAATTCCCGTTATATACCGTGATGAGTGACTAGTTTTAGAGTAATCCTGTCTAATCTAAGAAAACTACGCTATGCAGCAATACGTGCAATTCACTAAAAACGTTGCCATTCTCGCCTGTACACGCTACTTTTTCGAGATCACATCTATATTATCGGTATTATGTTTCATCATGAATGCATGAAAGGGTGGGGGGGGGGTAGTTTTTTGATGCTTTGATTGTCACCAACGGCACACGTTGTGGAGTAAAATACACACATATTGTGATCGAAGTGAAGTCATGGTTGGATCACAGCAGGATTGATACCATATATGGCTTACCTTCACTAGGATGTACCCCAAAAAGAATATTCCAATTATCTGATCGCGAGTCCCAGTATTGGTGTCGATCGTGTCGCCAACATAATCCGCCACACATCATGCACTGGGAGCAATTCACGCTTCTCAATCCGACCACTATAACCGCCCCCCTTGCCCGACCAATAGAAATCCGACCGGAGACTTCTGATCGACCCACAGGCCAAGATATAATGTTTCAAAGGGTGCTCTATACTGCCACCTGGGTGGATGCGGCCGGTATTGCACTTTGACATTCTCAGGATGATTCCCCATGTTAACCCAGATGTCCGTGTGCCTGTAATGAATGGAAATATCAAATAAAAGAAATAACAATGAAAACCCGACTATCATTGTGTCTGGCGTCCAAAGTGTTAATAACTGACCTCTGCTTTCGTTCCCCCTCCTGCAGAATATTCTCGTCACGTATCTTGGGATGGTGTTTGGCGGAGACTACATCTTCACCTGGACCAACTTCATTGGTCTAAATATCAGGTGAGGGATGTTCCTTCAGCTGTACTGGTTGTTGTTGTTGTTGTTGTTGCTGTAATGACATGAGATGAAATATGGACCCTTGCCTCGTGTTTCCTCCGCAGCATCGCCGGAAGTCTGGTGTACTCCTACCTCACCTTCACAGAGGAGCGGGCGAGTGAGTCACGGCCCTTTGGTCTGTTTTAACTCCATGGAGGCGCCAGTACAGAGGTCAGGGGTCACGTTGAATAAGATACCAGTACAGAGGTCAAGGGTCATGTTGAATAAGATACCAGTACAGGGGTCAGGGGTCATGTTGAATAAGATACCAGTACAGAGGTCAAGGGTCATGTTGAATAAGATACCAGTACAGGGGTCAGGGGTCATGTTGAATAAGATACCAGTACAGAGGTCAGGGGTCACGTTGAATAAGATACCAGTACAGAGGTCAGGGGTCACGTTGAATAAGATACCAGTACAGAGGTCAGGGGTCACGTTGAATAAGATACCAGTACAGAGGTCAGGGGTCACGTTGAATAAGATACCAGTACAGGGGTCAGGGGTCACGTTGAATAAGATACCAGTACAGAGGTCATGTTGAATAAGATACCAGTACAGGGGTCAGGGGTCATGTTGAATAAGATACCAGTACAGACGTCAGGGGTCATGTTGAATAAGATACCAGTACAGAGGTCAGGGGTCATGTTGAATAAGATACCAGTACAGAGGTCAGGGGTCATGTTGAATAAGATACCAGAACAGAGGTCAGAGGTCATGTTGAATAAGATACCAGTACAGGGGTCATGTTGAATAAGATACCAGAACAGAGGTCAGAGGTCATGTTGAATAAGATACCAGTACAGGGGTCAGGGGTCATGTTGAATAAGATACCAGTACAGGGGTCAGGGGTCATGTTGAATAAGATACCAGAACAGAGGTCAGAGGTCATGTTGAATAAGATACCAGTACAGAGGTCAGGGGTCATGTTGAATAAGATACCAGTACAGAGGTCAGGGGTCATGTTGAATAAGATACCAGTACAGAGGTCATGTTGAATAAGATACCAGTACAGAGGTCAAGGGTCATGTTGAATAAGATACCAGTACAGAGGTCAGGGGTCATGTTGAATAAGATACCAGTACAGAGGTCAGGGGTCATGTTGAATAAGATACCAGTACAGAGGTCAGAGGTCATGTTGAATAAGATACCAGTACAGAGGTCAGGGGTCATGTTGAATAAGATACCAGTACAGGGGTCAGGGGTCATGTTGAATAAGATACCAGTACAGAGGTCATGTTGAATAAGATACCAGTACAGAGGTCAGGGGTCATGTTGAATAAGATACCAGTACAGAGGTCAGAGGTCATGTTGAATAAGATACCAGTACAGGGGTCAGGGGTCATGTTGAATAAGATACCAGTACAGAGGTCAGAGGTCATGTTGAATAAGATACCAGTACAGAGGTCAGAGGTCATGTTGAATAAGATACCAGTACAGGGGTCAGGGGTCATGTTGAATAAGATACCAGTACAGGGGTCAGGGGTCATGTTGAATAAGATACCAGCTCCAGGGGTCAGGGGTCATGTTGAATAAGATACCAGTACAGAGGTCAGGGGTCATGTTGAATAAGATACCAGTACAGAGGTCAGAGGTCATGTTGAATAAGATACCAGTACAGAGGTCAGAGGTCATGTTGAATAAGATACCAGTACAGGGGTCAGGGGTCATGTTGTATAAGATACCAGTACAGAGGTCAGAGGTCATGTTGAATAAGATACCAGTACAGAGGTCAGAGGTCATGTTGAATAAGATACCAGTACAGAGGTCAGGGGTCATGTTGAATAAGATACCAGTACAGAGGTCAGGGGTCATGTTGAATAAGATACCAGTACAGAGGTCAGGGGTCATGTTGAATAAGATACCAGTACAGGGGTCATGTTGAATAAGATACCAGTACAGAGGTCAGGGGTCATGTTGAATAAGATACCAGTACAGAGGTCAGAGGTCATGTTGAATAAGATACCAGTACAGAGGTCAGGGGTCATGTTGTATAAGATACCAGTACAGAGGTCAGAGGTCATGTTGAATAAGATACCAGTACAGAGGTCAGGGGTCATGTTGTATAAGATACCAGTACAGAGGTCAGGGGTCATGTTGAATAAGATACCAGAACAGGGGTCATGTTGAATAAGATACCAGTACAGAGGTCAGGGGTCATGTTGAATAAGATACCAGTACAGAGGTCAGGGGTCATGTTGAATAAGATACCAGTACAGAGGTCAGGGGTCATGTTGAATAAGATACCAGTACAGAGGTCAGGGGTCATGTTGAATAAGATACCAGTACAGAGGTCAGAGGTCATGTTGAATAAGATACCAGTACAGAGGTCAGGGGTCATGTTGAATAAGATACCAGAACAGAGGTCAGGGGTCATGTTGAATAAGATACCAGTACAGAGGTCAGAGGTCATGTTGAATAAGATACCAGTACAGAGGTCAGGGGTCATGTTGTATAAGATACCAGTAGAGGTCAGGGGTCATGTTGTATAAGATACCAGTAGAGGTCAGGGGTCATGTTGAATAAGATACCAGTACAGAGGTCAGGGTCATGTTGAATAAGATACCAGTACAGAGGTCAGAGGTCATGTTGAATAAGATACCAGTACAGAGGTCAGGGGTCATGTTGAATAAGATACCAGTACAGAGGTCAGGGGTCATGTTGAATAAGATACCAGTACAGAGGTCAGAGGTCATGTTGAATAAGATACCAGTACAGAGGTCAGGGGTCATGTTGAATAAGATACCAGTACAGAGGTCAGGGGTCATGTTGAATAAGATACCAGTACAGAGGTCAGGGGTCATGTTGAATAAGATACCAGTACAGAGGTCAGGGGTCATGTTGAATAAGATACCAGTACAGAGGTCAGAGGTCATGTTGAATAAGATACCAGTACAGAGGTCAGGGGTCATGTTGAATAAGATACCAGTACAGAGGTCAGGGGTCATGTTGAATAAGATACCAGTACAGAGGTCAGGGGTCATGTTGAATAAGATACCAGTACAGAGGTCAGGGGTCATGTTGAATAAGATACCAGTACAGAGGTCAGAGGTCATGTTGAATAAGATACCAGTACAGAGGTCAGGGGTCATGTTGAATAAGATACCAGTACAGAGGTCAGGGGTCATGTTGAATAAGATACCAGTACAGAGGTCAGGGGTCATGTTGAATAAGATACCAGTACAGGGGTCAGGGGTCATGTTGAATAAGATACCAGTACAGAGGTCAGGGGTCATGTTGAATAAGATACCAGTACAGAGGTCAGAGGTCATGTTGAATAAGATACCAGAACAGAGGTCAGGGGTCATGTTGAATAAGATACCAGTACAGAGGTCAGGGGTCATGTTGAATAAGATACCAGTACAGGGGTCAGGGGTCATGTTGAATAAGATACCAGTACAGGGGTCAGGGGTCATGTTGAATAAGATACCAGAACAGAGGTCAGGGGTCATGTTGAATAAGATACCAGAACAGAGGTCAGGGGTCATGTTGAATAAGATACCAGTACAGAGGTCAGGGGTCATGTTGAATAAGATACCAGTACAGAGGTCAGAGGTCATGTTGAATAAGATACCAGTACAGAGGTCAGGGGTCATGTTGAATAAGATACCAGTACAGAGGTCAGGGGTCATGTTGAATAAGATACCAGTACAGAGGTCAGGGGTCATGTTGAATAAGATACCAGTACAGAGGTCAGGGGTCATGTTGAATAAGATACCAGTACAGAGGTCAGGGGTCATGTTGAATAAGATACCAGTACAGAGGTCAGGGGTCATGTTGAATAAGATACCAGTACAGAGGTCAGGGGTCATGTTGAATAAGATACCAGTACAGAGGTCAGGGGTCATGTTGAATAAGATACCAGAACAGAGGTCAGAGGTCATGTTGAATAAGATACCAGTACAGAGGTCAGGGGTCATGTTGAATAAGATGCCAGTACAGAGGTCAGGGGTCATGTTGAATAAGATACCAGTACAGGGGTCAGGGGTCATGTTGAATAAGATACCAGTACAGAGGTCAGAGGTCATGTTGAATAAGATACCAGTACAGAGGTCAGGGGTCATGTTGAATAAGATACCAGTACAGAGGTCAGGGGTCATGTTGAATAAGATACCAGTACAGAGGTCAGAGGTCATGTTGAATAAGATACCAGTACAGAGGTCAGGGGTCATGTTGAATAAGATACCAGTACAGAGGTCAGGGGTCATGTTGAATAAGATACCAGAACAGAGGTCAGAGGTCATGTTGAATAAGATACCAGTACAGAGGTCAGAGGTCATGTTGAATAAGATACCAGTACAGAGGTCAGGGGTCATGTTGAATAAGATACCAGTACAGGGGTCATGTTGAATAAGATACCAGAACAGAGGTCAGAGGTCATGTTGAATAAGATACCAGTACAGAGGTCAGGGGTCATGTTGAATAAGATACCAGAACAGAGGTCAGAGGTCATGTTGAATAAGATACCAGTACAGGGGTCATGTTGAATAAGATACCAGAACAGAGGTCAGAGGTCATGTTGAATAAGATACCAGTACAGAGGTCAGAGGTCATGTTGAATAAGATACCAGAACAGAGGTCAGAGGTCATGTTCAATAAGATACCAGTACAGAGGTCAGGGGTCATGTTGAATAAGATACCAGTACAGAGGTCAGAGGTCATGTTGAATAAGATACCAGAACAGAGGTCAGAGGTCATGTTGAATAAGATACCAGTACAGGGGTCAGAGGTCATGTTGAATAAGATACCAGTACAGGGGTCAGAGGTCATGTTGAATAAGATACCAGTACAGAGGTCAGGGGTCATGTTGAATAAGATACCAGAACAGAGGTCAGGGGTCATGTTGAATAAGATACCAGTACAGAGGTCAGAGGTCATGTTGAATAAGATACCAGTACAGGGGTCAGGGGTCATGTTGAATAAGATACCAGTACAGAGGTCAGGGGTCATGTTGAATAAGATACCAGAACAGAGGTCATGTTGAATAAGATACCAGTACAGAGGTCAGGGGTCATGTTGAATAAGATACCAGTACAGGGGTCAGGGGTCATGTTGAATAAGATACCAGTACAGAGGTCAGGGGTCATGTTGTATAAGATACCAGTAGAGGTCAGGGGTCATGTTGTATAAGATACCAGTAGAGGTCAGGGGTCATGTTGAATAAGATACCAGTACAGAGGTCAGGGGTCATGTTGAATAAGATACCAGTACAGAGGTCAGAGGTCATGTTGAATAAGATACCAGTACAGAGGTCAGGGGTCATGTTGAATAAGATACCAGTACAGAGGTCAGAGGTCATGTTGAATAAGATACCAGTACAGAGGTCAGGGGTCATGTTGAATAAGATACCAGTACAGAGGTCAGGGGTCATGTTGAATAAGATACCAGAACAGAGGTCAGAGGTCATGTTGAATAAGATACCAGTACAGAGGTCAGAGGTCATGTTGAATAAGATACCAGTACAGAGGTCAGGGGTCATGTTGAATAAGATACCAGTACAGGGGTCATGTTGAATAAGATACCAGAACAGAGGTCAGAGGTCATGTTGAATAAGATACCAGTACAGAGGTCAGGGGTCATGTTGAATAAGATACCAGTACAGAGGTCAGGGGTCATGTTGAATAAGATACCAGTACAGAGGTCAGAGGTCATGTTGAATAAGATACCAGAACAGAGGTCAGGGGTCATGTTGAATAAGATACCAGTACAGAGGTCAGGGGTCATGTTGAATAAGATACCAGTACAGGGGTCAGGGGTCATGTTGAATAAGATACCAGTACAGGGGTCAGGGGTCATGTTGAATAAGATACCAGAACAGAGGTCAGGGGTCATGTTGAATAAGATACCAGAACAGAGGTCAGGGGTCATGTTGAATAAGATACCAGTACAGAGGTCAGGGGTCATGTTGAATAAGATACCAGTACAGAGGTCAGAGGTCATGTTGAATAAGATACCAGTACAGAGGTCAGGGGTCATGTTGAATAAGATACCAGTACAGAGGTCAGGGGTCATGTTGAATAAGATACCAGTACAGAGGTCAGGGGTCATGTTGAATAAGATACCAGTACAGAGGTCAGGGGTCATGTTGAATAAGATACCAGTACAGAGGTCAGGGGTCATGTTGAATAAGATACCAGTACAGAGGTCAGGGGTCATGTTGAATAAGATACCAGTACAGAGGTCAGGGGTCATGTTGAATAAGATACCAGAACAGAGGTCAGAGGTCATGTTGAATAAGATACCAGTACAGAGGTCAGGGGTCATGTTGAATAAGATGCCAGTACAGAGGTCAGGGGTCATGTTGAATAAGATACCAGTACAGGGGTCAGGGGTCATGTTGAATAAGATACCAGTACAGAGGTCAGAGGTCATGTTGAATAAGATACCAGTACAGAGGTCAGGGGTCATGTTGAATAAGATACCAGTACAGAGGTCAGGGGTCATGTTGAATAAGATACCAGTACAGAGGTCAGAGGTCATGTTGAATAAGATACCAGTACAGAGGTCAGGGGTCATGTTGAATAAGATACCAGTACAGAGGTCAGGGGTCATGTTGAATAAGATACCAGAACAGAGGTCAGAGGTCATGTTGAATAAGATACCAGTACAGAGGTCAGAGGTCATGTTGAATAAGATACCAGTACAGAGGTCAGGGGTCATGTTGAATAAGATACCAGTACAGGGGTCATGTTGAATAAGATACCAGAACAGAGGTCAGAGGTCATGTTGAATAAGATACCAGTACAGAGGTCAGGGGTCATGTTGAATAAGATACCAGAACAGAGGTCAGAGGTCATGTTGAATAAGATACCAGTACAGGGGTCATGTTGAATAAGATACCAGAACAGAGGTCAGAGGTCATGTTGAATAAGATACCAGTACAGAGGTCAGAGGTCATGTTGAATAAGATACCAGAACAGAGGTCAGAGGTCATGTTCAATAAGATACCAGTACAGAGGTCAGGGGTCATGTTGAATAAGATACCAGTACAGAGGTCAGAGGTCATGTTGAATAAGATACCAGAACAGAGGTCAGAGGTCATGTTGAATAAGATACCAGTACAGGGGTCAGAGGTCATGTTGAATAAGATACCAGTACAGGGGTCAGAGGTCATGTTGAATAAGATACCAGTACAGAGGTCAGGGGTCATGTTGAATAAGATACCAGAACAGAGGTCAGGGGTCATGTTGAATAAGATACCAGTACAGAGGTCAGAGGTCATGTTGAATAAGATACCAGTACAGGGGTCAGGGGTCATGTTGAATAAGATACCAGTACAGAGGTCAGGGGTCATGTTGAATAAGATACCAGAACAGAGGTCATGTTGAATAAGATACCAGTACAGAGGTCAGGGGTCATGTTGAATAAGATACCAGTACAGGGGTCAGGGGTCATGTTGAATAAGATACCAGTACAGAGGTCAGGGGTCATGTTGAATAAGATACCAGTACAGGGGTCAGGGGTCATGTTGAATAAGATACCAGAACAGAGGTCAGAGGTCATGTTGAATAAGATACCAGTACAGGGGTCAGGGGTCATGTTGAATAAGATACCAGTACAGAGGTCAGAGGTCATGTTGTATAAGATACCAGTACAGAGGTCAGAGGTCATGTTGAATAAGATACCAGTACAGGGGTCAGGGGTCATGTTGTATAAGATACCAGTACAGAGGTCAGGGGTCATGTTGAATAAGATACCAGTACAGAGGTCAGGGGTCATGTTGAATAAGATACCAGAACAGAGGTCAGGGGTCATGTTGAATAAGATACCAGTACAGAGGTCAGGGGTCATGTTGAATAAGATACCAGTACAGAGGTCAGGGGTCATGTTGAATAAGATACCAGTACAGAGGTCAGAGGTCATGTTGAATAAGATACCAGTACAGAGGTCAGGGGTCATGTTGAATAAGATACCAGTACAGAGGTCAGGGGTCATGTTGAATAAGATACCAGTACAGAGGTCAGGGGTCATGTTGAATAAGATACCAGTACAGAGGTCAGGGGTCATGTTGAATAAGATACCAGTACAGAGGTCAGGGGTCATGTTGAATAAGATACCAGTACAGGGGTCAGGGGTCATGTTGAATAAGATACCAGTACAGAGGTCAGGGGTCATGTTGAATAAGATGCCAGTACAGGGGTCAGGGGTCATGTTGAATAAGATACCAGTACAGAGGTCAGGGGTCATGTTGAATAAGATACCAGTACAGAGGTCAGAGGTCATGTTGAATAAGATACCAGTACAGAGGTCAGAGGTCATGTTGAATAAGATACCAGTACAGGGGTCATGTTGTATAAGATACCAGTAGAGGTCAGGGGTCATGTTGAATAAGATACCAGTACAGAGGTCAGGGGTCATGTTGAATAAGATACCAGTACAGGGGTCAGGGGTCATGTTGTATAAGATACCAGTAGAGGTCAGGGGTCATGTTGAATAAGATACCAGTACAGAGGTCAGAGGTCATGTTGAATAAGATACCAGTACAGAGGTCAGGGGTCATGTTGAATAAGATACCAGTACAGAGGTCAGGGGTCATGTTGAATAAGATACCAGTACAGAGGTCAGGGGTCATGTTGAATAAGATACCAGTACAGAGGTCAGAGGTCATGTTGAATAAGATAC
The DNA here is from genome assembly GCF_963971535.1 of Notolepis coatsorum. Taxonomy (NCBI): domain Eukaryota; kingdom Metazoa; phylum Chordata; class Actinopteri; order Aulopiformes; family Paralepididae; genus Notolepis; species Notolepis coatsorum. Next base: position 178,521,869 of record NC_140171.1, on the reverse strand, counting down.
CAGTACAGAGGTCAGGGGTCATGTTGAATAAGATACCAGTACAGAGGTCAGGGGTCATGTTGAATAAGATACCAGTACAGAGGTCAGAGGTCATGTTGAATAAGATACCAGTACAGAGGTCAGGGGTCATGTTGAATAAGATACCAGTACAGAGGTCAGGGGTCATGTTGAATAAGATACCAGCTCCAGGGGGTCATGTGTAAATACAAGTTTCTGAAATGTTGCCTTGTTTGACAGAGGAGTCATGAACCCGAGCGCCACCAGGACCAGGACCACCACCGGGACCAGGACCAGGACCACCACCGGGACCAGGACCAGCACCGGCCACGTCCTGAGGGGACTATTGAAGCCAGCATTACAGCACATCTTTGGAAAATGTTGTACCGTTTAATATCTTAAATGTATTTCTATTGCTTACTTTATTAGTGTTTTCTACATCATACAAAACTACTGTGTATATAAATATGATTTATTTTTCAATCAGGCAAGGTAATCAACTATTACATAATGTAAATAAAAGTGCCTGAACTTGCCTGTAACAGATTTCTTCATGAAATATTTTAATTTGTTTGTTTAAATAAAACATTAAGATTATTCTCTTAAATAAAATTCCTGTTACTATCTATATGCCTCCTGTTTGGTATCTGAAAATGTGAAACCACCAAGTGAATTTTGTGAATTACATTTATTAAATATAACAATATTCCATTCACAGCCATTCTCTGTATAATACTTTTTTTTTTTACCATGTTGTCACTTTTTGGAGAAAAACTTTACAACACATTGTCAAAGTTGTGAAAAAAAGAACTACATGAATCAACAATCAACGTCATTTGAGGCGCTAGAAACAAACTGTTCATTGAAACAATTATGTGAATGTAAGTTCAAAGCTGGAGTATAATGCAAAACAAATAAAGATATTTAACCCTTTCACTGCCACACTACATATCTTTAACCCTTTCACTGCCACACTACAGGTTAACCCTTTACTATCACTACAGACCGTGAAGGGTTAACGTAAGGTTATGTATATAACCAAGTTCTATGAGTTATGGTGACGCTCAGCATCATACTGCACTGTACTTCACTTCATGCACGAGCACTGAATAAAAAAATCCACCATGTACCTTTACATCCCAACATTCGTCTGGCCACACCCCCATCCGCTTACCTTCATAAGCAGGTGTGTGGTCACCTACTCGCCTCCTTCACTTTCACCACAAGGCGAGATCAAGGGCCACAGCGGCGTCTGATGCTGAGCGTCACCATAACTCATAGAACTTGGTTATATACATAACCTTACGTTCTATTTCGTTATGGATCTCGCTCAGCATCATACTGCACAAGGGAGGCTGAGCGAGAGCCATAGCCCGACAAATGCACCCCGCTGAGGCCCCCCACAACCATCAGTCCGGGGAGGACCGAGCCCCCCCGACCCTCCCTAATGGAGGATACCCCCCCTATTGGAGGCTTACGGGAGGGAGACTGATCCGACCGTGCAAAGAGGAACTCAAGCAACCCAACGCACAGGGTGAGCAGACCGTGGCTTGACCCCACGACTACACACACGCACAACCCGCATGCCACCCGGGAACGAACGGAAGGAACAACCTCGTTACTGCCCCCAGAATCACGGGGTCAAGAGCAAACCCAACCCTGTGGCAAGGCTGTAGCAGCGGAGCGCGAAGGAAGACCCAGACCCACCGAAGGGACTGGATCCCCCGGAAAAAAGGGTGCCTGGAGAGGTCAATGACGTCAGTGACACCGCCCCCCACATCGCCAGCGTATTCGGATAAGGCCCCTCCAAGAGCGGGCCCCTTCCCCCCAATAGCACACCGCCTGGCACACTGACCCTGCAGAACAGGCAGTCAGCATGGCCGTAAGCACTCAAAAAGGTTAACCAACGGAAGCAGGCAGCGCACCGGGGAAACCAGGCAGCAGGCTGTAACCTGAGCCTGGAGCACTGCGGATGAGACAGGTGCCAAAGGAGTCAGCTGAAAACAGCCCCCCTGGCGGAAGGGGCGTATGCTGGCGTTGTTGATCACCATGACAAAGCCGATCATGAATGTGCAGGGGCACACTCAACCGGGCAACCCGGGAGTTGACACTGCTCCAACATACCAGGGAATCAACTACCCTCTCGGTACAGACGGTGGTTGTTCCTATAACCCCTCAAGAAAAAAGGGTTATCCCAGGCCTACGGTATCAACGAAACTTTACTTCGGACCGGGCCCGGCGGCTCGGGAAGCACACAGGGTTACCAGAGGAGGTCCAGAAGACCACCCCAACAGCCCCCTCTTCGCCATGCGTGAGAGAGGAGCGAAGAAAGGAGAACCAGCCCCTTATGATAGTGCCAGGTACAAAAGAGTACCTAACAAAGGGTCTCCAAAAACGCCTAACCCTGTGACACCCGGGCCGACCCGACATTTTCCCCCCCGAAAAAAGCACAAGTCCCTCAGGGTACCAGAACAGCAGATCTGCATCCCCGGCGGACAACGGGTTTAACTGACCTGGACCAGCGCGACCAGACCAGTCCTGTGTCCTAACCACGCCGACATGCCCACTCCAGAAGAGGGGGTAGGTATGCGTGTCGATCTAAAAGATGAAAAGAGGGCGCCACCCAGACGGTCCCATTTGGACCGTGCTCAGTGGCCCACCCCAAGGGCGTGAGACCCCTCTACCTATGTTCTGATCTATTCCGTTAACATCCCCCAGATATGAACGAGAATTCATCGAGACAACCTAGTAAACTGGCGATCGGAAGAGACAAAACTCCATCCCAGTTGCCCTATAAAAACGGTGTTTTAATAACAAGCAACCAAGGCGCACTTAGCCCCTGCGTGATTCTTAACAGAAACACACCGAGCCAGCACTATGTATGCGTCGAGACCCAAACACATCAATGGATAGTCTAGCAAGACACCAAACATTGTTCCTCCAAGTTGCCTGGGAGAATGACACGGAGCCGTCGTGCTTCATGTTCCTTCCTCTTTTTATTTAAAAAGCAAAAGTACACTCTTACAGAGGAATGCCGTTTTTCATAACGAGAGAATACAGAATCCTCGATTATGTATTGGCCACAGGCCTTGCCAAGCACACATGATAAGTGACCAAACAATCTTTTCTTTAGGAAAAAATTGTTTCTCAAGCGGAAAGCACAACCCCAGCAATTAAGCAGAGGGTTACATCGTAACAATACCCCACTCCCACCCCAGTAACATTACCCCCCCCACAAACAGTGACACAATATATTGTAAACAACATGTCTGAGAGGAGGGTGGGGAAGCCCCAGGGAAACCGGGGGGACCACCCCTCCTTCCTTACCCTTGATACGACCAAGTTGAACAGGTAACCCTGTTAATATGTGAACACACTGTTCATTGTCATTACAGGCTGAGAAAAGAATTCATTCCTCAATCACATGTCACTAAGCATAGCGTCATAGGTTAATTAACCCCCTTAGTTGTGAGTTCACGTTACATGAACACACATGTTCTCATCACAACTAACCAGATCATTTTTACACATGTAAACAACAACCCGATTTCTATGGAGAGAGAAGCTATACCAGTGACGAGACAATTCACACACAACACGCGTCGTATCCTCAATGTATTGCAGCAACACACGTTTTGGAAAACATCGTTATTACAAAACATTTAGAAGGGAAGGAAAGAAGAAGTGTTTAAAGTCCGGTCGGGACCTTCCTACCCTGAGCGCAGGCCAAGAGAACTGCAATCTGGCTAACGGGACACCGAAGTTGAACACAGCATCTCCTGTGTCGGCGACGAGGGTAGCGTCGCTGCGCCACCCAGCCGCTACGTTTCTCCATGTTGACGCAGTCCTCGCTGGCAGGGCTCCCGGTGTAGGTTCGACTAACATCCTCTGTCAAAGATGACGTCGTAGTCAGAGTGTTTAAGGCATGTTATAGTCATAGAAAACGTTCAACAGTGTAGCATTAAGCTAACAGCCGTCTGACTGATAGCAACAAGCTAACGTTTACTAGCCTGGTAAACACAGCGAGCTAGCGCTGCAGCTAACAGCTGACTGGCTAACACGGTAGGCCACAACTAGCATGCCAGCTAAGCAGCTATCCGACTGATAGCAACAAGCTAACGTTTACTAGCCTGGTAAACACAGCGGGCTAGCGCCGCAGCTAACAGCTGACTGGCTAACACAGTAGGCCACAACTAGCACGCCAGCTATCACCTGAACTGTACACTTTGAGCATGGAACTCCCGATAAAGAAGATCCTATGCCCACATTTCCTCGTTAGGGTGTACTTTCATTTTTATATGAAAGGTGGGGCCTGCACGGGACAGAAGCATCCGCTCGAGAATCCTGGGTTCACCAGGACCTGGTCGCGGCCCACTAGATTGACCATCATGGGCGTCAGACCAAGATCCTCCGACCGCCGTTTAAGCCAAGCAGAGGACCCCAGCCTGGAGTCGGCGTTTCGTAAATTGTCAGCTAACCCCCACAGCATCAACAACAACCAGAGCTCGCAAGCAAAACAGTACGTACCCCATCCTGGAAACAACCGCTTCTCACAACAGTCTGTGCTTCCCACAGTCCAGCTGTGTGGCCGGAGGGAAACCCCTTCTAGCCGCAGCAAGGAGGACTGTAGCTGGGAAGCATGTCAGCGGCGTGAGCTCCTAATACGAAAAAGACGTTGAAGGTCGGAATGATCATCATCTTCCAGACACTCCAGTAACGAAGACAATATCGCCGTATTTTCTCGAAAATAGTGAGAGAGAAAATAAAGATATGATGTCAACGTATCTTCCCGTTCTTTTTTTCCCCAACTTTCTTCTACTAACAACCTCGTCAAGTGGGGATCTACCGAAGGCACTTTCTTGTGGTGAAAGTGAAGAAGGAGGCGAGTATGACCACACACCTGCTTATGAAGGTAAGCGGATGGGGGTGTGGCCAGACGAATGTTGGGATGTAAAGGTACATGGTGGAAGTTTTTATTCAGTGCTCATGCACGAAGTGAAGTACAGTGCAGTATAATGCTGAGCGAGATCCATAACGAAATAGAACCTTCTGTAGTGTGGCAGTGAAAGGGTTAAAACTACACCCCTTGATACAAAGTGGTCTCTACAGTGTTCAATGGGAATTCTTTACCCGGAAACATTACCAAGGTCAAACTAAACTCACTTGACCCCATAACAAAAAAGGCAATTCTGTCAGGCATTTTCTATACACAAAGAATTTTTGAAATTTATTTTTTAATTTCGCAGCAAATATATTTCAGCAAGGTGTGAAACAGGAATGTGAGTCGCAGGTTAGCAGAGGAAAGGAATGACTGCCGTAAAATACAGAGATGAACGACGGTTATCAAAAAAGTGTAGCCAACTGCACAGGATAAGAAATCTATACAAACATTTTTACATGAAAAACCACAGACGTTCGCTCTAGTATATTAATAAACAAGGAGACAGAACTGAGAAAATTCAAAAATACAGCCGTCTTCCAACCAATGAGTTATAAATACAGGACATCACCGATGTCAGCTGCTTCACACAAACAAACATGGGGGGCAACACACCCCCATTAGTTCATTTTTAACCCCCTCGCTCCCTCATTAACACATTGGGTGCCAACAACGAGATGTTGGCCGCCATGCGTTGGTTGCCAATGACGAGTTTTCTCGTTATTTAATCGTTATTTCTTTTGTTAGCGATATCCATGCATTTTTCATCCATCCAGCCTGACAGTATCATTGTGAATGGCTCTGAGCTCGAAAAGGGCAAATACCGCCCCCTATCGTCTCCCGGATGGTAATGCACATCATTGGATTGGAGTCGATGGGAAAATGCATCAGAAAGAAACTCCGCCCCAGGGTTTCCCCACCTCTGGAAAGCAGTGTCGTGTTACCAGAAACACAGCGAGGCTGGAAGCAGCTTGGATCATGCATTTCAGACTATAACGTTGGATCAATAAACGCGATCAATATTTGGAATGGCGATCAGGAATTGGATTCATATTTTTGCAGAACATCTGATCTGAGGTAAGGAATCTATTTTACCAGTTTTGGGTTAATCAGAGTTGTTTTTCACAGCGGTCACAACGTGTGTATGTGTGTGCGTAACGTTAGCGCTGACCAGGTCATGGATAATAGATTTTTCAGCTCGCTTCTCTAGCGTGCATAAGTACACATATACTATCGATAATCTAGCGTTTATTTGAAAACTATTCATAAATAGGCCGATGGTAATGAGGGTAATGTTACTGGGGTGGGAGTGGGGGGGGGGGGGGGGGGGTAATGTTACTGGGGTGAGATGGGGGGGGGGTAATGTTACTGGGGTGGGGGGGGGGGGTAATGTTACTGGTGGGGGGGGGGGTAATGTTACTGGGGTGGGAGTGGGGGGGGGTAATGTTACTGGGGTGGGGGGGGGGGGGGTAATGTTACTGGGGTGAGATGGGGGGGGGGTAATGTTACTGGGGGGGGTAATGTTACTGGGGTGGGGGGGGGGGTAATGTTACTGGTGGGGGGGGGGTAATGTTACTGGGGTGGGAGTGGGGGGGGGGGGTAATGTTACTGGGGTGGGAGTGGGGGGGGGTAATGTTACTGGGGTGAGATGGGGGGGGGGTAATGTTACTGGGGGGGGTAATGTTACTGGGGTGGGAGTGGGGGGGGGGGTAATGTTACTGGGGTGAGATGGGGGGGGGGGGGTAATGTTACTGGGGTGGGAGTGGGGTATTGTTACTGGGGTGAGATGGGGGGGGGGGTAATGTTACTGGGGTGGGAGTGGGGGGGGGTAATGTTACTGGAGTGGGGGGGGGGGGTAATGTTACCGGGTTGCTTTTACCACATTAATAAAAGAAAAACAAGATGAAAGTGCAGCTGCTGTGAGCAGCCAGCCGCGCCTGACGTTAGCCTCTTGTTGACCATTTAATATAATCCTTTTCAACCACAACTCCTATTCCCTAGGTTTCAAATGGCTTGGACAGCATTATACCACATCATAGTAAATGTTTTCCTTTTTTAAAAAGAAATATAAATATCTCTTGCGTAAAAAAATATCACAGGCAATTTGAGTTTTTCTTCTAATAGACTAATAATACAAATAGGAGAAGAGGAAAAAAATCTAAAAATGTAGAGACCGGTCTCCAAAAAAAAGACGGGAATAAAGAAAAACTGGTGTCAGAATATGAGGAGGATCGTAGTGAAGGGCGGAGCTTTGGATGTGTGCTGTTTAACTGGACCGGAGGGCTGTCCGTCAGTCAGTGGGCGGGACCTAGTGTGCTGGAGCAGAGGTTAACTGGACCAGAGGGCAGTCAGTCAAGTGGGGGGGCGGGACCTAGTGCTGGAGCAGAGGTTAACTGGACCGGAGGGCAGTCAGTCAGTCAGTCAGTCAGTCAGTGGGTGGGACCTAGTGTGCTGGAGCAGAGGTTAACTGGACCGGAGGGCTGTCAGTCAGTCGGTGGGCGGGACCTAGTGTGCTGGAGCAGAGGGTAACTGGACCAGAGGTCTGTCAGTCAGTTAGTGGGCGGGACCTAGTGTGCTGGAGCAGAGGTTAACTGGACCAGAGGGCAGTCAGTCAAGTGGGGGGGCGGGACCTAGTGCTGGAGCAGAGGTTAACTGGACCAGAGGGCAGTCAGTCAAGTGGGGGGGCGGGACCTAGTGCTGGAGCAGAGGTTAACTGGACCAGAGGGCAGTCAGTCAAGTGGGGGGGCGGGACCTAGTGTGCTGGAGCAGAGGTTAACTGGACCAGAGGGCAGTCAGTCAAGTGGGGGGGCGGGACCTAGTGCTGGAGCAGAGGTTAACTGGACCAGAGGGCAGTCAGTCAAGTGGGGGGGCGGGACCTAGTGCTGGAGCAGAGGGTAACTGGACCAGAGGGCAGTCAGTCAAGTGGGGGGGCGGGACCTAGTGTGCTGGAGCAGAGGTTAACTGGACCAGAGGGCAGTCAGTCAAGTGGGGGGGCGGGACCTAGTGCTGGAGCAGAGGGTAACTGGACCGGAGGGCAGTCAGTCAAGTGGGGGGGCGGGACCTAGTGCTGGAGCAGAGGTTAACTGGACCGGAGGGCAGTCAGTCAAGTGGGGGGGCGGGACCTAGTGTGCTGGAGCAGAGGTTAACTGGACCAGAGGGCAGTCAGTCAAGTGGGGGGGCGGGACCTAGTGTGCTGGAGCAGAGGTTAACTGGACCAGAGGGCAGTCAGTCAGTCAGTGGGGCGGGACCTAGTGCTGGAGCAGAGGTTAACTGGACCGGAGGGCAGTCAGTCAAGTGGGGGGGGGCGGGACCTAGTGCTGGAGCAGAGGTTAACTGGACCAGAGGGCAGTCAGTCAAGTGGGGGGGCGGGACCTAGTGCTGGAGCAGAGGTTAACTGGACCAGAGGGGCAGTCAGTCAAGTGGGGGGGCGGGACCTAGTGCTGGAGCAGAGGTTAACTGGACCGGAGGGCTGTCAGTCAAGTGGGGGGGCGGGACCTAGTGCTGGAGCAGAGGGTAACTGGACCGGAGGGCTGTCAGTCAAGTGGGGGGGCGGGACCTAGTGCTGGAGCAGAGGTTAACTGGACCGGAGGGCAGTCAGTCAAGTGGGGGGGCGGGACCTAGTGCTGGAGCAGAGGTTAACTGGACCGGAGGGCTGTCAGTCAGTCAGTGGGCGGGACCTAGTGTGCTGGAGCAGAGGGTAACTGGACCGGAGGGCTGTCAGTCAAGTGGGGGGGCGGGACCTAGTGCTGGAGCAGAGGTTAACTGGACCGGAGGGCAGTCAGTCAAGTGGGGGGGCGTGACCTAGTGTGCTGGAGCAGAGGGTAACTGGACCAGAGGGCAGTCAGTCAAGTGGGGGGGGCGGGACCTAGTGCTGGAGCAGAGGTTAACTGGACCAGAGGGCAGTCAGTCAAGTGGGGGGGCGGGACCTAGTGCTGGAGCAGAGGGTAACTGGACCAGAGGGCAGTCAGTCAAGTGGGGGGGCGGGACCTAGTGCTGGAGCAGAGGGTAACTGGACCAGAGGGCAGTCAGTCAAGTGGGGGGGGCGGGACCTAGTGTGCTGGAGCAGAGGTTAACTGGACCGGAGGGCAGTCAGTCAGTCAGTGGGCGGGACCTAGTGCTGGAGCAGAGGTTAACTGGACCAGAGGGCTGTCAGTCAAGTGGGGGGGCGGGACCTAGTGTGCTGGAGCAGAGGTTAACTGGACCGGAGGGCAGTCAGTCAAGTGGGGGGGCGGGACCTAGTGTGCTGGAGCAGAGGTTAACTGGACCGGAGGGCAGTCAGTCAAGTGGGGGGGCGGGACCTAGTGCTGGAGCAGAGGTTAACTGGACCGGAGGGCAGTCAGTCAAGTGGGGGGGCGGGACCTAGTGCTGGAGCAGAGGGTAACTGGACCGGAGGGCAGTCAGTCAAGTGGGGGGGCGGGACCTAGTGTGCTGGAGCAGAGGGTAACTGGACCAGAGGGCTGTCAGTCAGTCAGTGGACGGGACCTAGTGCTGGAGCAGAGGTTAACTGGACCAGAGGGCTGTCAGTCAAGTGGGGGGGCGGGACCTAGTGTGCTGGAGCAGAGGGTAACTGGACCAGAGGGCTGTCAGTCAGTCAGTGGGCGGGACCTAGTGCTGGAGCAGAGGGTAACTGGACCAGAGGGCAGTCAGTCAAGTGGGGGGGCGGGACCTAGTGCTGGAGCAGAGGTTAACTGGACCGGAGGGCTGTCAGTCAGTCAGTGGGCGGGACCTAGTGTGCTGGAGCAGAGGGTAACTGGACCAGAGGGCTGTCAGTCAGTCAGTGGGGCGGGACCTAGTGCTGGAGCAGAGGGTAACTGGGCCAGAGGGCTGTCAGTCAGTCAGTGGGGCGGGACCTAGTGCTGGAGCAGAGGGTAACTGGACCAGAGGGCAGTCAGTCAAGTGGGGGGGCGGGACCTAGTGCTGGAGCAGAGGTTAACTGGACCAGAGGGCAGTCAGTCAAGTGGGGGGGCGGGACCTAGTTCTGGAGCAGAGGGTAACTGGACCAGAGGGCAGTCAGTCAAGTGGGGGGGGCGGGACCTAGTGCTGGAGCAGAGGTTAACTGGACCGGAGGGCTGTCAGTCAAGTGGGGGGGCGGGACCTAGTGTGCTGGAGCAGAGGGTAACTGGACCAGAGGGCTGTCAGTCAAGTGGGGGGGCGGGACCTAGTGTGCTGGAGCAGAGGGTAACTGGACCAGAGGGCTGTCAGTCAGTCAGTGGGCGGGACCTAGTGCTGGAGCAGAGGTTAACTGGACCAGAGGGCTGTCAGTCAAGTGGGGGGGCGTGACCTAGTGTGCTGGAGCAGAGGTTAACTGGACCGGAGGGCAGTCAGTCAAGTGGGGGGGCGGGACCTAGTGTGCTGGAGCAGCGGTTAACTGGACCGGAGGGCAGTCAGTCAAGTGGGGGGGCGGGACCTAGTGCTGGAGCAGAGGGTAACTGGAACGGAGGGCAGTCAGTCAAGTGGGGGGGCGGGACCTAGTGTGCTGGAGCAGAGGGTAACTGGACCAGAGGGCTGTCAGTCAGTCAGTGGGCGGGACCTAGTGCTGGAGCAGAGGTTAACTGGACCAGAGGGCTGTCAGTCAAGTGGGGGGGCGGGACCTAGTGTGCTGGAGCAGAGGGTAACTGGACCAGAGGGCTGTCAGTCAGTCAGTGGGCGGGACCTAGTGTGCTGGAGCAGAGGGTAACTGGACCGGAGGGCTGTCAGTCAAGTGGGGGGGCGGGACCTAGTGCTGGAGCAGAGGTTAACTGGACCGGAGGGCAGTCAGTCAAGTGGGGGGGCGTGACCTAGTGTGCTGGAGCAGAGGTTAACTGGACCAGAGGGCAGTCAGTCAAGTGGGGGGGCGGGACCTAGTGCTGGAGCAGAGGTTAACTGGACCAGAGGGCAGTCAGTCAAGTGGGGGGGCGGGACCTAGTGCTGGAGCAGAGGTTAACTGGACCAGAGGCCAGTCAGTCAAGTGGGGGGGCGGGACCTAGTGCTGGAGCAGAGGGTAACTGGACCGGAGGGCAGTCAGTCAAGTGGGGGGGCGGGACCTAGTGCTGGAGCAGAGGGTAACTGGACCTGAGGGCAGTCAGTCAAGTGGGGGGGCGGGACCTAGTGCTGGAGCAGAGGTTAACTGGACCAGAGGGCAGTCAGTCAAGTGGGGGGGCGGGACCTAGTGTGCTGGAGCAGAGGGTAACTGGACCAGAGGGCTGTCAGTCAGTCAGTGGGCGGGACCTAGTGCTGGTGCAGAGGTTAACTGGACCAGAGGGCTGTCAGTCAAGTGGGGGGGCGGGACCTAGTGTGCTGGAGCAGAGGGTAACTGGACCAGAGGGCTGTCAGTCAGTCAGTGGGCGGGACCTAGTGCTGGAGCAGAGGGTAACTGGACCAGAGGGCAGTCAGTCAAGTGGGGGGGCGGGACCTAGTGCTGGAGCAGAGGTTAACTGGACCAGAGGGCAGTCAGTCAAGTGGGGGGGCGGGACCTAGTGCTGGAGCAGAGGTTAACTGGACCAGAGGCCAGTCAGTCAAGTGGGGGGGCGGGACCTAGTGCTGGAACAGAGGGTAACTGGACCAGAGGGCAGTCAGTCAAGTGGGGGGGCGGGACCTAGTGCTGGAGCAGAGGGTAACTGGACCAGAGGGCAGTCAGTCAAGTGGGGGGGCGGGACCTAGTGTGCTGGAGCAGAGGGTAACTGGACCAGAGGGCTGTCAGTCAGTCAGTGGGCGGGACCTAGTGCTGGAGCAGAGGTTAACTGGACCAGAGGGCTGTCAGTCAAGTGGGGGGGCGGGACCTAGTGTGCTGGAGGAGAGGGTAACTGGACCAGAGGGCTGTCAGTCAGTCAGTGGGCGGGACCTAGTGCTGGAGCAGAGGGTAACTGGACCGGAGGGCAGTCAGTCAAGTGGGGGGGCGGGACCTAGTGCTGGAGCAGAGGGTAACTGGACCAGAGGGCTGTCAGTCAAGTGGGGGGGCGGGACCTAGTGCTGGAGCAGAGGGTAACTGGACCAGATGGCTGTCAGTCAAGTGGGGGGGCGGGACCTAGTGCTGGAGCAGAGGGTAACTGGACCAGAGGGCTGTCAGTCAAGTGGGGGGGCGGGACCTAGTGCTGGAGCAGAGGGTAACTGGACCAGAGGGCTGTCAGTCAGTCAGTGGGCGGGACCTAGTGCTGGAGCAGAGGTTAACTGGACCAGAGGGCTGTCAGTCAGTCAGTGGGCGGGACCTAGTGCTGGAGCAGAGGGTAACTGGACCAGAGGGCAGTCAGTCAAGTGGGGGGGCGGGACCTAGTGCTGGAGCAGAGGGTAACTGGACCAGAGGGCAGTCAGTCAAGTGGGGGGGCGGGACCTAGTGCTGGAGCAGAGGTTAACTGGACCGGAGGGCAGTCAGTCAAGTGGGGGGGCGGGACCTAGTGCTGGAGCAGAGGGTAACTGGACCAGAGGGCTGTCAGTCAGTCAGTGGGCGGGACCTAGTGCTGGAGCAGAGGGTAACTGGACCAGAGGGCAGTCAGTCAAGTGGGGGGGCGGGACCTAGTGCTGGAGCAGAGGTTAACTGGACCAGAGGGCTGTCAGTCAAGTGGGGGGGCGGGACCTAGTGCTGGAGCAGAGGGTAACTGGACCGGAGGGCAGTCAGTCAAGTGGGGGGGCGGGACCTAGTGCTGGAGCAGAGGTTAACTGGACCAGAGGGCAGTCAGTCAAGTGGGGGGGGCGGGACCTAGTGCTGGAGCAGAGGGTAATTGGACCAGAGGGCAGTCAGTCAAGTGGGGGGGCGGGACCTAGTGTGCTGGAGCAGAGGGTAACTGGACCAGAGGGCTGTCAGTCAGTCAGTGGGCGGGCCCTAGTGCTGGAGCAGAGGGTAACTGGACCAGAGGGCAGTCAGTCAAGTGGGGGGGCGGGACCTAGTGCTGGAGCAGAGGTTAACTGGACCGGAGGGCTGTCAGTCAGTCAGTGGGCGGGACCTAGTGCTGGAGCAGAGGGTAACTGGACCGGAGGGCTGTCAGTCAAGTGGGGGGGCGGGACCTAGTGTGCTGGAGCAGAGGTTAACTGGACCAGAGGGCAGTCAGTCAAGTGGGGGGGCGGGACCTAGTGCTGGAGCAGAGGGTAACTGGACCAGAGGGCAGTCAGTCAAGTGGGGGGGCGGGACCTAGTGCTGGAGCAGAGGTTAACTGGACCGGAGGGCAGTCAGTCAAGTGGGGGGGCGGGACCTAGTGCTGGAGCAGAGGGTAACTGGACCAGAGGGCTGTCAGTCAAGTGGGGGGGCGGGACCTAGTGCTGGAGCAGAGGGTAACTGGACCAGATGGCTGTCAGTCAAGTGGGGGGGCGGGACCTAGTGCTGGAGCAGAGGGTAACTGGACCAGAGGGCTGTCAGTCAAGTGGGGGGGCGGGACCTAGTGCTGGAGCAGAGGGTAACTGGACCGGAGGGCAGTCAGTCAGTCAGTGGGCGGGACCTAGTGCTGGAGCAGAGGTTAACTGGACCAGAGGGCTGTCAGTCAGTCAGTGGGCGGGACCTAGTGCTGGAGCAGAGGGTAACTGGACCAGAGGGCAGTCAGTCAAGTGGGGGGGCGGGACCTAGTGCTGGAGCAGAGGGTAACTGGACCGGAGGGCTGTCAGTCAGTCAGTGGGCGGGACCTAGTGCTGGAGCAGAGGGTAACTGGACCAGAGGGCAGTCAGTCAAGTGGGGGGGCGGGACCTAGTGCTGGAGCAGAGGTTAACTGGACCGGAGGGCAGTCAGTCAAGTGGGGGGGCGGGACCTAGTGCTGGAGCAGAGGGTAACTGGACCAGAGGGCTGTCAGTCAGTCAGTGGGCGGGACCTAGTGCTGGAGCAGAGGGTAACTGGACCAGAGGGCAGTCAGTCAAGTGGGGGGGCGGGACCTAGTGCTGGAGCAGAGGTTAACTGGACCAGAGGGCTGTCAGTCAAGTGGGGGGGCGGGACCTAGTGCTGGAGCAGAGGGTAACTGGACCGGAGGGCAGTCAGTCAAGTGGGGGGGGGGGACCTAGTGCTGGAGCAGAGGTTAACTGGACCGGAGGGCAGTCAGTCAAGTGGGGGGGGCGGGACCTAGTGCTGGAGCAGAGGGTAACTGGACCAGAGGGCAGTCAGTCAAGTGGGGGGGCGGGACCTAGTGTGCTGGAGCAGAGGGTAACTGGACCAGAGGGCTGTCAGTCAGTCAGTGGGCGGGACCTAGTGCTGGAGCAGAGGTTAACTGGACCAGAGGGCTGTCAGTCAAGTGGGGGGGCGGGACCTAGTGCTGGAGCAGAGGGTAACTGGACCAGAGGGCAGTCAGTCAAGTGGGGGGGCGGGACCTAGTGCTGGAGCAGAGGTTAACTGGACCGGAGGGCAGTCAGTCAAGTGGGGGGGGGGGACCTAGTGCTGGAGCAGAGGTTAACTGGACCAGAGGGCAGTCAGTCAAGTGGGGGGGCGGGACCTAGTGTGCTGGAGCAGAGGGTAACTGGACCGGAGGGCAGTCAGTCAAGTGGGGGGGCGGGACCTAGTGTGCTGGAGCAGAGGGTAACTGGACCGGAGGGCTGTCAGTCAAGTGGGGGGGCGTGACCTAGTGTGCTGGAGCAGAGGTTAACTGGACCGGAGGGCAGTCAGTCAAGTGGGGGGGCGGGACCTAGTGTGCTGGAGCAGAGGTTAACTGGACCGGAGGGCAGTCAGTCAAGTGGGGGGGCGGGACCTAGTGCTGGAGCAGAGGGTAACTGGAACGGAGGGCAGTCAGTCAAGTGGGGGGGCGGGACCTAGTGCTGGAGCAGAGGTTAACTGGACCAGAGGGCAGTCAGTCAAGTGGGGGGGCGGGACCTAGTGCTGGAGCAGAGGGTAACTGGACCAGAGGGCAGTCAGTCAAGTGGGGGGGCGGGACCTAGTGCTGGAGCAGAGGGTAACTGGACCAGAGGGCAGTCAGTCAAGTGGGAGGGCGGGACCTAGTGTGCTGGAGCAGAGGGTAACTGGACCGGAGGGCTGTCAGTCAAGTGGGGGGGCGGGACCTAGTGCTGGAGCAGAGGTTAACTGGACCAGAGGGCTGTCAGTCAGTCAAGTGGGGGGGGCGGGACCTAGTGCTGGAGCAGAGGGTAACTGGACCAGAGGGCTGTCAGTCAAGTGGGGGGGCGGGACCTAGTGCTGGAGCAGAGGTTAACTGGACCAGAGGGCAGTCAGTCAGTCAGTGGGGGGGCGGGACCTAGTGCTGGAGCAGAGGTTAACTGGACCGGAGGGCAGTCAGTCAAGTGGGGGGGGGGGGGCGGGACCTAGTGTGCTGGAGCAGAGGTTAACTGGACCGGAGGGCAGTCAGTCAAGTGGGGGGGCGGGACCTAGTGCTGGAGCAGAGGGTAACTGGACCAGAGGGCTGTCAGTCAGTCAGTGGGCGGGACCTAGTGCTGGAGCAGAGGGTAACTGGACCAGAGGGCAGTCAGTCAAGTGGGGGGGCGGGACCTAGTGCTGGAGCAGAGGTTAACTGGACCAGAGGGCTGTCAGTCAAGTGGGGGGGCGGGACCTAGTGCTGGAGCAGAGGGTAACTGGACCAGAGGGCTGTCAGTCAAGTGGGGGGGCGGGACCTAGTGCTGGAGCAGAGGTTAACTGGACCGGAGGGCAGTCAGTCAGTCAGTGGGCGGGACCTAGTGCTGGAGCAGAGGTTAACTGGACCAGAGGGCTGTCAGTCAGTCAGTGGGCGGGACCTAGTGCTGGAGCAGAGGGTAACTGGACCAGAGGGCAGTCAGTCAAGTGGGGGGGCGGGACCTAGTGCTGGAGCAGAGGGTAACTGGACCGGAGGGCTGTCAGTCAGTCAGTGGGCGGGACCTAGTGCTGGAGCAGAGGGTAACTGGACCAGAGGGCAGTCAGTCAAGTGGGGGGGCGGGACCTAGTGCTGGAGCAGAGGGTAACTGGACCAGAGGGCAGTCAGTCAAGTGGGGGGGCGGGACCTAGTGCTGGAGCAGAGGTTAACTGGACCGGAGGGCAGTCAGTCAAGTGGGGGGGCGGGACCTAGTGTGCTGGAGCAGAGGGTAACTGGACCGGAGGGCAGTCAGTCAAGTGGGGGGGACCTAGTGCTGGAGCAGAGGGTAACTGGACCAGAGGGCTGTCAGTCAGTCAGTGGGCGGGACCTAGTGCTGGAGCAGAGGGTAACTGGACCAGAGGGCAGTCAGTCAAGTGGGGGGGCGGGACCTAGTGCTGGAGCAGAGGTTAACTGGACCAGAGGGCTGTCAGTCAAGTGGGGGGGCGGGACCTAGTGCTGGAGCAGAGGGTAACTGGACCAGAGGGCAGTCAGTCAAGTGGGGGGGGCGGGACCTAGTGCTGGAGCAGAGGGTAATTGGACCAGAGGGCAGTCAGTCAAGTGGGGGGGCGGGACCTAGTGTGCTGGAGCAGAGGGTAACTGGACCAGAGGGCTGTCAGTCAGTCAGTGGGCGGGCCCTAGTGCTGGAGCAGAGGGTAACTGGACCAGAGGGCAGTCAGTCAAGTGGGGGGGCGGGACCTAGTGCTGGAGCAGAGGTTAACTGGACCGGAGGGCTGTCAGTCAGTCAGTGGGCGGGACCTAGTGTGCTGGAGCAGAGGGTAACTGGACCGGAGGGCTGTCAGTCAAGTGGGGGGGCGGGACCTAGTGTGCTGGAGCAGAGGTTAACTGGACCGGAGGGCAGTCAGTCAAGTGGGGGGGCGGGACCTAGTGCTGGAGCAGAGGGTAACTGGACCGGAGGGCAGTCAGTCAAGTGGGGGGGCGGGACCTAGTGCTGGAGCAGAGGGTAACTGGACCAGAGGGCAGTCAGTCAAGTGGGGGGGGCGGGACCTAGTGCTGGAGCAGAGGGTAACTGGACCAGAGGGCTGTCAGTCAAGTGGGGGGGCGGGACCTAGTGCTGGAGCAGAGGGTAACTGGACCAGATGGCTGTCAGTCAAGTGGGGGGGCGGGACCTAGTGCTGGAGCAGAGGGTAACTGGACCAGAGGGCTGTCAGTCAAGTGGGGGGGCGGGACCTAGTGCTGGAGCAGAGGGTAACTGGACCGGAGGGCAGTCAGTCAGTCAGTGGGCGGGACCTAGTGCTGGAGCAGAGGTTAACTGGACCAGAGGGCTGTCAGTCAGTCAGTGGGCGGGACCTAGTGCTGGAGCAGAGGGTAACTGGACCAGAGGGCAGTCAGTCAAGTGGGGGGGCGGGACCTAGTGCTGGAGCAGAGGGTAACTGGACCAGAGGGCAGTCAGTCAAGTGGGGGGGCGGGACCTAGTGCTGGAGCAGAGGTTAACTGGACCGGAGGGCAGTCAGTCAAGTGGGGGGGCGGGACCTAGTGCTGGAGCAGAGGGTAACTGGACCAGAGGGCTGTCAGTCAGTCAGTGGGCGGGACCTAGTGCTGGAGCAGAGGGTAACTGGACCGGAGGGCTGTCAGTCAGTCAGTGGGCGGGACCTAGTGCTGGAGCAGAGGTTAACTGGACCAGAGGGCAGTCAGTCAAGTGGGGGGGCGGGACCTAGTGCTGGAGCAGAGGGTAACTGGACCAGAGGGCAGTCAGTCAAGTGGGGGGGCGGGACCTAGTGCTGGAGCAGAGGTTAACTGGACCAGAGGGCTGTCAGTCAAGTGGGGGGGCGGGACCTAGTGCTGGAGCAGAGGGTAACTGGACCGGAGGGCAGTCAGTCAAGTGGGGGGGCGGGACCTAGTGCTGGAGCAGAGGTTAACTGGACCAGAGGGCAGTCAGTCAAGTGGGGGGGGCGGGACCTAGTGCTGGAGCAGAGGGTAACTGGACCAGAGGGCAGTCAGTCAAGTGGGGGGGCGGGACCTAGTGTGCTGGAGCAGAGGGTAACTGGACCAGAGGGCTGTCAGTCAGTCAGTGGGCGGGACCTAGTGCTGGAGCAGAGGGTAACTGGACCAGAGGGCAGTCAGTCAAGTGGGGGGGCGGGACCTAGTGCTGGAGCAGAGGTTAACTGGACCGGAGGGCAGTCAGTCAAGTGGGGGGGCGTGACCTAGTGTGCTGGAGCAGAGGTTAACTGGACCGGAGGGCAGTCAGTCAAGTGGGGGGGCGGGACCTAGTGTGCTGGAGCAGAGGTTAACTGGACCGGAGGGCAGTCAGTCAAGTGGGGGGGCGGGACCTAGTGCTGGAGCAGAGGGTAACTGGAACGGAGGGCAGTCAGTCAAGTGGGGGGGCGGGACCTAGTGAGTCAAGTGGGGGGGGCGGGACCTAGTGCTGGAGCAGAGGGTAACTGGAACGGAGGGCAGTCAGTCAAGTGGGGGGGCGGGACCTAGTGTGCTGGAGCAGAGGGTAACTGGACCAGAGGGCTGTCAGTCAGTCAGTGGGCGGGACCTAGTGCTGGAGCAGAGGTTAACTGGACCAGAGGGCTGTCAGTCAAGTGGGGGGGCGGGACCTAGTGTGCTGGAGCAGAGGGTAACTGGACCAGAGGGCAGTCAGTCAAGTGGGGGGGCGGGACCTAGTGCTGGAGCAGAGGGTAACTGGACCGGAGGGCAGTCAGTCAAGTGGGGGGGCGGGACCTAGTGCTGGAGCAGAGGTTAACTGGACCAGAGGGCTGTCAGTCAAGTGGGGGGGCGGGACCTAGTGCTGGAGCAGAGGGTAACTGGACCGGAGGGCAGTCAGTCAAGTGGGGGGGCGGGACCTAGTGCTGGAGCAGAGGGTAACTGGACCAGAGGGCAGTCAGTCAAGTGGGGGGGCGGGACCTAGTGCTGGAGCAGAGGGTAACTGGACCAGAGGGCAGTCAGTCAAGTGGGAGGGCGGGACCTAGTGTGCTGGAGCAGAGGGTAACTGGACCGGAGGGCTGTCAGTCAAGTGGGGGGGCGGGACCTAGTGCTGGAGCAGAGGTTAACTGGACCAGAGGGCTGTCAGTCAGTCAAGTGGGGGGGGCGGGACCTAGTGCTGGAGCAGAGGGTAACTGGACCAGAGGGCTGTCAGTCAAGTGGGGGGGCAGGACCTAGTGCTGGAGCAGAGGTTAACTGGACCGGAGGGCAGTCAGTCAAGTGGGGGGGCGGGACCTAGTGCTGGAGCAGAGGGTAACTGGACCAGAGGGCAGTCAGTCAAGTGGGGGGGCGGGACCTAGTGCTGGAGCAGAGGGTAACTGGACCGGAGGGCAGTCAGTCAAGTGGGGGGGGGGGGCGGGACCTAGTGTGCTGGAGCAGAGGGTAACTGGACCAGAGGGCAGTCAGTCAAGTGGGGGGGCGGGACCTAGTGCTGGAGCAGAGGGTAACTGGACCGGAGGGCAGTCAGTCAAGTGGGGGGGGCGGGACCTAGTGCTGGAGCAGAGGTTAACTGGACCAGAGGGCTGTCAGTCAAGTGGGGGGGCGGGACCTAGTGCTGGAGCAGAGGGTAACTGGACCAGAGGGCAGTCAGTCAAGTGGGGGGGCGGGACCTAGTGCTGGAGCAGAGGTTAACTGGACCAGAGGGCTGTCAGTCAAGTGGGGGGGCGGGACCTAGTGTGCTGGAGCAGAGGGTAACTGGACCAGAGGGCAGTCAGTCAAGTGGGGGGGGCGGGACCTAGTGTGCTGGAGCAGAGGTTAACTGGACCAGAGGGCTGTCAGTCAGTCAGTGGGCGGGACCTAGTGCTGGAGCAGAGGGTAACTGGACCAGAGGGCAGTCAGTCAAGTGGGGGGGCGGGACCTAGTGCTGGAGCAGAGGTTAACTGGACCGGAGGGCTGTCAGTCAGTCAGTGGGCGGGACCTAGTGTGCTGGAGCAGAGGGTAACTGGACCGGAGGGCTGTCAGTCAAGTGGGGGGGCGGGACCTAGTGTGCTGGAGCAGAGGTTAACTGGACCAGAGGGCAGTCAGTCAAGTGGGGGGGCGGGACCTAGTGCTGGAGCAGAGGTTAACTGGACCGGAGGGCAGTCAGTCAAGTGGGGGGGCGGGACCTAGTTCTGGAGCAGAGGGTAACTGGACCAGAGGGCAGTCAGTCAAGTGGGGGGGCGGGACCTAGTGCTGGAGCAGAGGGTAACTGGACCAGAGGGCAGTCAGTCAAGTGGGGGGGCGGGACCTAGTGTGCTGGAGCAGAGGGTAACTGGACCAGAGGGCTGTCAGTCAAGTGGGGGGGGCGGGACCTAGTGCTGGAGCAGAGGGTAACTGGACCAGAGGGCAGTCAGTCAAGTGGGGGGGCGGGACCTAGTGCTGGAGCAGAGGGTAACTGGACCAGAGGGCTGTCAGTCAAGTGGGGGGGCGGGACCTAGTGCTGGAGCAGAGGGTAACTGGACCGGAGGGCAGTCAGTCAGTCAGTGGGCGGGACCTAGTGCTGGAGCAGAGGGTAACTGGACCAGAGGGCAGTCAGTCAAGTGGGGGGGCGGGACCTAGTGCTGGAGCAGAGGGTAACTGGACCAGAGGGCTGTCAGTCAGTCAGTGGGCGGGACCTAGTGCTGGAGCAGAGGTTAACTGGACCAGAGGGCAGTCAGTCAAGTGGGGGGGCGGGACCTAGTGCTGGAGCAGAGGGTAACTGGACCAGAGGGCAGTCAGTCAAGTGGGGGGGCGGGACCTAGTGCTGGAGCAGAGGTTAACTGGACCAGAGGGCTGTCAGTCAAGTGGGGGGGCGGGACCTAGTGCTGGAGCAGAGGGTAACTGGACCGGAGGGCAGTCAGTCAAGTGGGGGGGCGGGACCTAGTGCTGGAGCAGAGGTTAACTGGACCAGAGGGCAGTCAGTCAAGTGGGGGGGGCGGGACCTAGTGCTGGAGCAGAGGGTAACTGGACCAGAGGGCAGTCAGTCAAGTGGGGGGGCGGGACCTAGTGCTGGAGCAGAGGTTAACTGGACCGGAGGGCAGTCAGTCAAGTGGGGGGGCGGGACCTAGTGCTGGAGCAGAGGTTAACTGGACCAGAGGGCAGTCAGTCAAGTGGGGGGGCGGGACCTAGTGCTGGAGCAGAGGTTAACTGGACCAGAGGGCAGTCAGTCAAGTGGGGGGGGCGGGACCTAGTGCTGGAGCAGAGGTTAACTGGACCAGAGGGCAGTCAGTAAAGTGGGGGGGCGGGACCTAGTGCTGGAGCAGAGGGTAACTGGACCGGAGGGCTGTCAGTCAAGTGGGGGGGCGGGACCTAGTGCTGGAGCAGAGGTTAACTGGACCAGAGGGCTGTCAGTCAAGTGGGGGGGCGGGCCTCTGAACGACACTGCACTCCTTTAGGGCCTCGGACCGACACTGCTCTCCCTTAGGTCCTCTGACAGACACTGCACTCCCTTAGGTCCTCTGCAAGACGTGCGTGAGGTGCGACGTGGGTCAGATGAACGGTCCTCGGGCCATGCTTCACATACAGGACGGAGATTCCTTCCTTTATAGTAAGATAATGACTATAATGAATAATGCAGTTGTCAACTTGAGACTCAAAACACCAGTTGAGTGTGTTTGTTGCACTGAGCATCATTTACTTATACATCAGAACCTAAAAGAATGAGCCCTAACTTGACCCGCCTCAATGCCAAGGGCATCTCACCCATTTCGACCAGCAGGCCAGGGACCGGAGAGGACCTAAAGGCTCCACAGCAGAGCAGGCCAGGGACCGGAGAGGACCTAAAGGCTACACAGCAGAGCAGGCCAGGGACCGGAGAGGACCTAAAGGCTCCACAGCAGAGCAGGGACCGGAGAGGACCTAAAGGCTCCACAGCAGAGCAGGCCAGGGACCGGAGAGGACCTAAAGGCTACACAGCAGAGCAGGCCAGGGACCGGAGAGGACCTAAAGGCTACACAGCAGAGCAGGCCAGGGACCGGAGAGGACCTAAAGGCTCCACAGCAGAGCAGGGACCGGAGAGGACCTAAAGGCTACACAGCAGAGCAGGCCAGGGACCGGAGAGGACCTAAAGGCTACACAGCAGAGCAGGCCAGGGACCGGAGAGGACCTAAAGGCTACACAACAGAGCAGACCAGGGACCGGAGAGGACCTAAAGGCTCCACAACAGGCCAGGGACCGGAGAGGACCTAAAGGCTCCACAACAGAGCAGGCCAGGGACCGGAGAGGACCTAAAGGCTCCACAACAGAGCAGGCCAGGGACCGGAGAGGACCTAAAGGCTCCACAGCAGAGCAGGCCAGGGACCGGAGAGGACCTAAAGGCTACACAGCAGAGCAGACCAGGGACCGGAGAGGACCTAAAGGCTACACAGCAGAGCAGACCAGGGACCGGAGAGGACCTAAAGGCTACAGAGCAGAGCAGGCCAGGGACCGGAGAGGACCTAAAGGCTCCACAGCAGAGCAGGCCAGGGACCGGAGAGGACCTAAAGGCTACACAGCAGAGCAGACCAGGGACCGGAGAGGACCTAAAGGCTACACAGCAGAGCAGGCCAGGGACCGGAGAGGACCTAAAGGCTACACAGCAGAGCAGGCCAGGGACCGGAGAGGACCTAAAGGCTACACAGCAGAGCAGACCAGGGACCGGAGAGGACCTAAAGGCTACAGAGCAGAGCAGGCCAGGGACCGGAGAGGACCTAAAGGCTCCACAGCAGAGCAGACCAGGGACCGGAGAGGACCTAAAGGCTCCGCAGCAGAGCAGGCCAGGGACCGGAGAGGACCTAAAGGCTCCACAACAGAGCAGGCCAGGGACCGGAGAGGACCTAAAGGCTCCACAACAGAGCAGGCCAGGGACCGGAGAGGACCTAAAGGCTACAGAGCAGAGCAGGCCAGGGACCGGAGAGGACCTAAAGGCTACACAGCAGAGCAGACCAGGGACCGGAGAGGACCTAAAGGCTCCACAACAGAGCAGGCCAGGGACCGGAGAGGACCTAAAGGCTCCACAACAGAGCAGACCAGGGACCGGAGAGGACCTAAAGGCTACAGAGCAGAGCAGACCAGGGACCGGAGGACCTAAAGGCTCCACAGCAGAGCAGGCCAGGGACCGGAGAGGACCTAAAGGCTCCACAACAGAGCAGGCCAGGGACCGGAGAGGACCTAAAGGCTCCACAGCAGAGCAGGCCAGGGACCGGAGAGGACCTAAAGGCTCCACAGCAGAGCAGGCCAGGGACCGGAGAGGACCTAAAGGCTCCACAACAGAGCAGACCAGGGACCGGAGAGGACCTAAAGGCTCCACAACAGAGCAGGCCAGGGACCGGAGAGGACCTAAAGGCTCCACAGCAGAGCAGGCCAGGGACCGGAGAGGACCTAAAGGCTCCACAGCAGAGCAGGCCAGGGACCGGAGAGGACCTAAAGGCTCCACAACAGAGCAGACCAGGGACCGGAGAGGACCTAAAGGCTCCACAGCAGAGCAGGCCAGGGACCGGAGAGGACCTAAAGGCTACAGAGCAGAGCAGGCCAGGGACCGGAGAGGACCTAAAGGCTACAGAGCAGAGCAGGCCAGGGACCGGAGAGGACCTAAAGGCTCCACAGCAGAGCAGGCCAGGGACCGGAGAGGACCTAAAGGCTCCACAGCAGAGCAGGCCAGGGACCGGAGAGGACCTAAAGGCTCCACAGCAGAGCAGACCAGGGACCGGAGAGGACCTAAAGGCTCCACAGCAGAGCAGGCCAGGGACCGGAGAGGACCTAAAGGCTCCACAGCAGAGCAGGCCAGGGACCGGAGAGGACCTAAAGGCTCCACAGCAGAGCAGACCAGGGACCGGAGAGGACCTAAAGGCTCCACAGCAGAGCAGGCCAGGGACCGGAGAGGACCTAAAGGCTCCACAACAGAGCAGACCAGGGACTGGAGAGGACCTAAAGGCTACACAGCAGAGCAGACCAGGGACCGGAGAGGACCTAAAGGCTCCACAACAGAGCAGACCAGGGACTGGAGAGGACCTAAAGGCTACACAACAGAGCAGGCCAGGGACCGGAGAGGACCTAAAGGCTACACAACAGAGCAGACCAGGGACCGGAGAGGACCTAAAGGCTCCACAGCAGAGCAGACCAGGGACCGGAGAGGACCTAAAGGCTACAGAGCAGAGCAGACCAGGGACCGGAGAGGACCTAAAGGCTCCACAACAGAGCAGGCCAGGGACCGGAGAGGACCTAAAGGCTCCACAACAGAGCAGGCCAGGGACCGGAGAGGACCTAAAGGCTACACAGCAGAGCAGACCAGGGACCGGAGAGGACCTAAAGGCTCCACAACAGAGCAGACCAGGGACCGGAGAGGACCTAAAGGCTCCACAGCAGAGCAGGCCAGGGACCGGAGAGGACCTAAAGGCTACAGAGCAGAGCAGACCAGGGACCGGAGAGGACCTAAAGGCTCCACAGCAGAGCAGGCCAGGGACCGGAGAGGACCTAAAGGCTACAGAGCAGAGCAGACCAGGGACCGGAGAGGACCTAAAGGCTACACAACAGAGCAGGCCAGGGACCGGAGAGGACCTAAAGGCTACACAGCAGAGCAGGCCAGGGACCGGAGAGGACCTAAAGGCTCCACACCACAGAGCAGGCCAGGGACCGGAGAGGACCTAAAGGCTACACAACAGAGCAGGCCAGGGACCGGAGAGGACCTAAAGGCTCCACAACAGAGCAGACCAGGGACCGGAGAGGACCTAAAGGCTCCACAACAGAGCAGACCAGGGACCGGAGAGGACCTAAAGGCTCCACAGCAGAGCAGGCCAGGGACCGGAGAGGACCTAAAGGCTACACAGCAGAGCAGACCAGGGACCGGAGAGGACCTAAAGGCTCCACAGCAGAGCAGACCAGGGACCGGAGAGGACCTAAAGGCTACAGAGCAGAGCAGGCCAGGGACCGGAGAGGACCTAAAGGCTCCACAGCAGAGCAGGCCAGGGACCGGAGAGGACCTAAAGGCTACACAGCAGAGCAGGCCAGGGACCGGAGAGGACCTAAAGGCTACACAGCAGAGCAGGCCAGGGACTGGAGAGGACCTAAAGGCTCCACAGCAGAGCAGACCAGGGACCGGAGAGGACCTAAAGGCTACAGAGCAGAGCAGGCCAGGGACCGGAGAGGACCTAAAGGCTACACAGCAGAGCAGGCCAGGGACCGGAGAGGACCTAAAGGCTACACAGCAGAGCAGGCCAGGGACCGGAGAGGACCTAAAGGCTACACAACAGAGCAGACCAGGGACCGGAGAGGACCTAAAGGCTCCACAGCAGAGCAGGCCAGGGACCGGAGAGGACCTAAAGGCTACACAGCAGAGCAGACCAGGGACCGGAGAGGACCTAAAGGCTACACAGCAGAGCAGACCAGGGACCGGAGAGGACCTAAAGGCTCCACAGCAGAGCAGGCCAGGGACCGGAGAGGACCTAAAGGCTCCACAGCAGAGCAGACCAGGGACCGGAGAGGACCTAAAGGCTACAGAGCAGAGCAGACCAGGGACCGGAGAGGACCTAAAGGCTCCACAACAGAGCAGGCCAGGGACCGGAGAGGACCTAAAGGCTCCACAACAGAGCAGGCCAGGGACCGGAGAGGACCTAAAGGCTACAGAGCAGAGCAGACCAGGGACCGGAGAGGACCTAAAGGCTCCACAGCAGAGCAGGCCAGGGACCGGAGAGGACCTAAAGGCTACAGAGCAGAGCAGACCAGGGACCGGAGAGGACCTAAAGGCTCCACAACAGAGCAGACCAGGGACCGGAGAGGACCTAAAGGCTCCACAACAGAGCAGGCCAGGGACCGGAGAGGACCTAAAGGCTCCACAGCAGAGCAGGCCAGGGACTGGAGAGGACCTAAAGGCTACACAGCAGAGCAGACCAGGGACCAGAGAGGACCTAAAGGCTCCACAACAGAGCAGGCCAGGGACCGGAGAGGACCTAAAGGCTCCACAGCAGAGCAGGCCAGGGACCGGAGAGGACCTAAAGGCTCCACAGCAGAGCAGGCCAGGGACCGGAGAGGACCTAAAGGCTCCACAACAGAGCAGGCCAGGGACCGGAGAGGACCTAAAGGCTCCACAACAGAGCAGGCCAGGGACCGGAGAGGACCTAAAGGCTACACAGCAGAGCAGACCAGGGACCGGAGAGGACCTAAAGGCTCCACAACAGAGCAGGCCAGGGACCGGAGAGGACCTAAAGGCTACACAGCAGAGCAGGCCAGGGACCGGAGAGGACCTAAAGGCTACACAGCAGAGCAGACCAGGGACCGGAGAGGACCTAAAGGCTCCACAGCAGAGCAGGCCAGGGACCGGAGAGGACCTAAAGGCTACACAGCAGAGCAGGCCAGGGACCGGAGAGGACCTAAAGGCTACACAGCAGAGCAGACCAGGGACCGGAGAGGACCTAAAGGCTACACAGCAGAGCAGACCAGGGACCGGAGAGGACCTAAAGGCTCCACAGCAGAGCAGGCCAGGGACCGGAGAGGACCTAAAGGCTACACAGCAGAGCAGGCCAGGGACCGGAGGACCTAAAGGCTCCACAGCAGAGCAGGCCAGGGACCGGAGAGGACCTAAAGGCTCCACAACAGAGCAGACCAGGGACCGGAGAGGACCTAAACGCTACACAGCAGAGCAGACCAGGGACCGGAGAGGACCTAAAGGCTACACAGCAGAGCAGGCCAGGGACCGGAGAGGACCTAAAGGCTACACAGCAGAGCAGACCAGGGACCGGAGAGGACCTAAAGGCTCCACAACAGAGCAGGCCAGGGACCGGAGAGGACCTAAAGGCTACACAGCAGAGCAGGCCAGGGACCGGAGAGGACCTAAAGGCTACACAGCAGAGCAGGCCAGGGACCGGAGAGGACCTAAAGGCTCCACAACAGAGCAGGGACCGGAGAGGACCTAAAGGCTCCACAGCAGAGCAGACCAGGGACCGGAGAGGACCTAAAGGCTCCACAACAGAGCAGACCAGGGACCGGAGAGGACCTAAAGGCTACACAGCAGAGCAGACCAGGGACCGGAGAGGACCTAAAGGCTCCACAACAGAGCAGACCAGGGACCGGAGAGGACCTAAAGGCTACACAGCAGAGCAGGCCAGGGACCGGAGAGGACCTAAAGGCTCCACAGCAGAGCAGACCAGGGACCGGAGAGGACCTAAAGGCTCCACAGCAGAGCAGGCCAGGGACCGGAGAGGACCTAAAGGCTCCACAGCAGAGCAGGCCAGGGACCGGAGAGGACCTAAAGGCTACACAACAGAGCAGGCCAGGGACCGGAGAGGACCTAAAGGCTACACAGCAGAGCAGGCCAGGGACCGGAGGACCTAAAGGCTCCACAGCAGAGCAGGCCAGGGACCAGAGAGGACCTAAAGGCTACACAACAGAGCAGGCCAGGGACCGGAGGACCTAAAGGCTACACAGCAGAGCAGACCAGGGACCGGAGAGGACCTAAAGGCTCCACAGCAGAGCAGACCAGGGACCGGAGAGGACCTAAAGGCTACAGAGCAGAGCAGACCAGGGACCGGAGAGGACCTAAAGGCTCCACAACAGAGCAGGCCAGGGACCGGAGAGGACCTAAAGGCTACAGAGCAGAGCAGACCAGGGACCGGAGAGGACCTAAAGGCTCCACAGCAGAGCAGGCCAGGGACCGGAGAGGACCTAAAGGCTACACAGCAGAGCAGGCCAGGGACCGGAGAGGACCTAAAGGCTCCACAACAGAGCAGACCAGGGACCGGAGAGGACCTAAAGGCTCCACAGCAGAGCAGACCAGGGACCGGAGAGGACCTAAAGGCTACAGAGCAGAGCAGACCAGGGACCGGAGAGGACCTAAAGGCTCCACAACAGAGCAGGCCAGGGACCGGAGAGGACCTAAAGGCTCCACAGCAGAGCAGACCAGGGACCGGAGAGGACCTAAAGGCTACACAGCAGAGCAGGCCAGGGACCGGAGAGGACCTAAAGGCTACACAACAGAGCAGGCCAGGGACCGGAGAGGACCTAAAGGCTCCACAGCAGAGCAGGCCAGGGACCGGAGAGGACCTAAAGGCTCCACAGCAGAGCAGACCAGGGACCGGAGAGGACCTAAAGGCTCCACAGCAGAGCAGGCCAGGGACCGGAGAGGAC
This sequence comes from Notolepis coatsorum, assembly GCF_963971535.1. Taxonomy (NCBI): domain Eukaryota; kingdom Metazoa; phylum Chordata; class Actinopteri; order Aulopiformes; family Paralepididae; genus Notolepis; species Notolepis coatsorum. Next base: position 178,494,218 of record NC_140171.1, on the reverse strand, counting down.
CTAAAGGCTCCACAGCAGAGCAGGCCAGGGACCGGAGAGGACCTAAAGGCTCCACAGCAGAGCAGACCAGGGACCGGAGAGGACCTAAAGGCTCCACAGCAGAGCAGGCCAGGGACCGGAGAGGACCTAAAGGCTACACAGCAGAGCAGACCAGGGACCGGAGAGGACCTAAAGGCTACACAGCAGAGCAGGCCAGGGACCGGAGAGGACCTAAAGGCTCCACAACAGAGCAGACCAGGGACCGGAGAGGACCTAAAGGCTCCACAACAGAGCAGGCCAGGGACCGGAGAGGACCTAAAGGCTCCACAGCAGAGCAGACCAGGGACCGGAGAGGACCTAAAGGCTCCACAGCAGAGCAGGCCAGGGACCGGAGAGGACCTAAAGGCTCCACAGCAGAGCAGGCCAGGGACCGGAGAGGACCTAAAGGCTCCACAGCAGAGCAGACCAGGGACCGGAGAGGACCTAAAGGCTACACAACAGAGCAGACCAGGGACCGGAGAGGACCTAAAGGCTCCACAGCAGAGCAGGCCAGGGACCGGAGAGGACCTAAAGGCTACAGAGCAGAGCAGGCCAGGGACCAGAGAGGACCTAAAGGCTACAGAGCAGAGCAGGCCAGGGACCGGAGAGGACCTAAAGGCTCCACAGCAGAGCAGGCCAGGGACCGGAGAGGACCTAAAGGCTACACAGCAGAGCAGACCAGGGACCGGAGAGGACCTAAAGGCTCCACAACAGAGCAGACCAGGGACCGGAGAGGACCTAAAGGCTCCACAGCAGAGCAGGCCAGGGACCGGAGAGGACCTAAAGGCTCCACAGCAGAGCAGGCCAGGGACCGGAGAGGACCTAAAGGCTCCACAGCAGAGCAGGCCAGGGACCGGAGAGGACCTAAAGGCTCCACAGCAGAGCAGGCCAGGGACCGGAGAGGACCTAAAGGCTCCACAACAGAGCAGGCCAGGGACCGGAGAGGACCTAAAGGCTACACAACAGAGCAGACCAGGGACCGGAGAGGACCTAAAGGCTCCACAGCAGAGCAGACCAGGGACCGGAGAGGACCTAAAGGCTACAGAGCAGAGCAGACCAGGGACCGGAGAGGACCTAAAGGCTCCACAACAGAGCAGGCCAGGGACCGGAGAGGACCTAAAGGCTACAGAGCAGAGCAGACCAGGGACCGGAGAGGACCTAAAGGCTCCACAGCAGAGCAGGCCAGGGACCGGAGAGGACCTAAAGGCTACAGAGCAGAGCAGACCAGGGACCGGAGAGGACCTAAAGGCTACACAGCAGAGCAGGCCAGGGACCGGAGAGGACATAAAGGCTCCACAACAGAGCAGGCCAGGGACCGGAGAGGACCTAAAGGCTACACAGCAGAGCAGGCCAGGGACCGGAGAGGACCTAAAGGCTCCACACCACAGAGCAGGCCAGGGACCGGAGAGGACCTAAAGGCTACACAACAGAGCAGGCCAGGGACCGGAGAGGACCTAAAGGCTCCACAACAGAGCAGACCAGGGACCGGAGAGGACCTAAAGGCTCCACAGCAGAGCAGGCCAGGGACCGGAGAGGACCTAAAGGCTACACAGCAGAGCAGACCAGGGGCCGGAGAGGACCTAAAGGCTCCACAGCAGAGCAGACCAGGGACCGGAGAGGACCTAAAGGCTCCACAACAGAGCAGGCCAGGGACCGGAGAGGACCTAAAGGCTACAGAGCAGACCAGGGACCGGAGAGGACCTAAAGGCTACACAGCAGAGCAGGCCAGGGACCGGAGAGGACCTAAAGGCTACAGAGCAGAGCAGGCCAGGGACTGGAGAGGACCTAAAGGCTACAGAGCAGAGCAGACCAGGGACCGGAGAGGACCTAAAGGCTACACAGCAGAGCAGACCAGGGACCGGAGAGGACCTAAAGGCTCCACAGCAGAGCAGGCCAGGGACCGGAGAGGACCTAAAGGCTCCACAACAGAGCAGACCAGGGACCGGAGAGGACCTAAAGGCTCCACAACAGAGCAGGCCAGGGACCGGAGAGGACCTAAAGGCTCCACAGCAGAGCAGGCCAGGGACCGGAGAGGACCTAAAGGCTCCACAGCAGAGCAGACCAGGGACCGGAGAGGACCTAAAGGCTCCACAACAGAGCAGGCCAGGGACCAGAGAGGACCTAAAGGCTCCACAGCAGAGCAGACCAGGGACCGGAGAGGACCTAAAGGCTCCACAGCAGAGCAGACCAGGGACCGGAGAGGACCTAAAGGCTCCACAGCAGAGCAGACCAGGGACCGGAGAGGACCTAAAGGCTCCACAGCAGAGCAGGCCAGGGACCGGAGAGGACCTAAAGGCTACAGAGCAGAGCAGGCCAGGGACCGGAGAGGACCTAAAGGCTCCACAGCAGACCAGACCAGGGACCGGAGAGGACCTAAAGGCTCCACAACAGAGCAGGCCAGGGACCGGAGAGGACCTAAAGGCTACACAGCAGAGCAGGCCAGGGACCGGAGAGGACCTAAAGGCTACAGAGCAGACCAGGGACCGGAGAGGACCTAAAGGCTCCACAACAGAGCAGACCAGGGACCGGAGAGGACCTAAAGGCTCCACAGCAGAGCAGGCCAGGGACCGGAGAGGACCTAAAGGCTCCACAACAGAGCAGACCAGGGACCGGAGAGGACCTAAAGGCTCCACAACAGAGCAGACCAGGGACCGGAGAGGACCTAAAGGCTCCACAGCAGAGCAGGCCAGGGACCGGAGAGGACCTAAAGGCTCCACAGCAGAGCAGGCCAGGGACCGGAGAGGACCTAAAGGCTACACAGCAGAGCAGACCAGGGACCGGAGAGGACCTAAAGGCTCCACAGCAGAGCAGGCCAGGGACCGGAGAGGACCTAAAGGCTCCACAGCAGACCAGGGACCGGAGAGGACCTAAAGGCTCCACAGCAGAGCAGGCCAGGGACCGGAGAGGACCTAAAGGCTCCACAGCAGAGCAGGCCAGGGACCGGAGAGGACCTAAAGGCTACACAACAGAGCAGGCCAGGGACCGGAGAGGACCTAAAGGCTACAGAGCAGACCAGAGACCGGAGAGGACCTAAAGGCTACACAGCAGAGCAGACCAGGGACCGGAGAGGACCTAAAGGCTCCACAACAGAGCAGGCCAGGGACCGGAGAGGACCTAAAGGCTCCACAACAGAGCAGGCCAGGGACCGGAGAGGACCTAAAGGCTCCACAACAGAGCAGGCCAGGGACCGGAGAGGACCTAAAGGCTCCACAGCAGAGCAGACCAGGGACCGGAGAGGACCTAAAGGCTACACAGCAGAGCAGACCAGGGACCGGAGAGGACCTAAAGGCTACACAGCAGAGCAGACCAGGGACCGGAGAGGACCTAAAGGCTACACAGCAGAGCAGACCAGGGACCGGAGAGGACCTAAAGGCTCCACAACAGAGCAGGCCAGGGACCGGAGAGGACCTAAAGGCTACAGAGCAGAGCAGACCAGGGACCGGAGAGGACCTAAAGGCTCCACAGCAGAGCAGGCCAGGGACCGGAGAGGACCTAAAGGCTACAGAGCAGAGCAGACCAGGGACCGGAGAGGACATAAAGGCTCCACAACAGAGCAGGCCAGGGACCGGAGAGGACCTAAAGGCTACACAGCAGAGCAGGCCAGGGACCGGAGAGGACCTAAAGGCTCCACACCACAGAGCAGGCCAGGGACCGGAGAGGACCTAAAGGCTACACAACAGAGCAGGCCAGGGACCGGAGAGGACCTAAAGGCTCCACAACAGAGCAGACCAGGGACCGGAGAGGACCTAAAGGCTCCACAGCAGAGCAGGCCAGGGACCGGAGAGGACCTAAAGGCTACACAGCAGAGCAGACCAGGGGCCGGAGAGGACCTAAAGGCTCCACAGCAGAGCAGACCAGGGACCGGAGAGGACCTAAAGGCTCCACAACAGAGCAGGCCAGGGACCGGAGAGGACCTAAAGGCTACAGAGCAGACCAGGGACCGGAGAGGACCTAAAGGCTACACAGCAGAGCAGGCCAGGGACCGGAGAGGACCTAAAGGCTACAGAGCAGAGCAGGCCAGGGACTGGAGAGGACCTAAAGGCTACAGAGCAGAGCAGACCAGGGACCGGAGAGGACCTAAAGGCTACACAGCAGAGCAGACCAGGGACCGGAGAGGACCTAAAGGCTCCACAGCAGAGCAGGCCAGGGACCGGAGAGGACCTAAAGGCTCCACAACAGAGCAGACCAGGGACCGGAGAGGACCTAAAGGCTCCACAACAGAGCAGGCCAGGGACCGGAGAGGACCTAAAGGCTCCACAGCAGAGCAGGCCAGGGACCGGAGAGGACCTAAAGGCTCCACAGCAGAGCAGGCCAGGGACCGGAGAGGACCTAAAGGCTCCACAACAGAGCAGACCAGGGACCGGAGAGGACCTAAAGGCTCCACAGCAGAGCAGACCAGGGACCGGAGAGGACCTAAAGGCTCCACAACAGAGCAGACCAGGGACCGGAGAGGACCTAAAGGCTACACAGCAGAGCAGACCAGGGACCGGAGAGGACCTAAAGGCTCCACAGCAGAGCAGACCAGGGACCGGAGAGGACCTAAAGGCTCCACAGCAGAGCAGGCCAGGGACCGGAGAGGACCTAAAGGCTACAGAGCAGAGCAGGCCAGGGACCGGAGAGGACCTAAAGGCTCCACAGCAGACCAGACCAGGGACCGGAGAGGACCTAAAGGCTCCACAACAGAGCAGGCCAGGGACCGGAGAGGACCTAAAGGCTACACAGCAGAGCAGGCCAGGGACCGGAGAGGACCTAAAGGCTACAGAGCAGACCAGGGACCGGAGAGGACCTAAAGGCTACACAGCAGAGCAGACCAGGGACCGGAGAGGACCTAAAGGCTCCACAACAGAGCAGACCAGGGACCGGAGAGGACCTAAAGGCTCCACAGCAGAGCAGGCCAGGGACCGGAGAGGACCTAAAGGCTCCACAACAGAGCAGACCAGGGACCGGAGAGGACCTAAAGGCTCCACAACAGAGCAGACCAGGGACCGGAGAGGACCTAAAGGCTCCACAGCAGAGCAGGCCAGGGACCGGAGAGGACCTAAAGGCTCCACAGCAGAGCAGGCCAGGGACCGGAGAGGACCTAAAGGCTCCACAGCAGACCAGGGACCGGAGAGGACCTAAAGGCTCCACAGCAGAGCAGGCCAGGGACCGGAGAGGACCTAAAGGCTCCACAGCAGAGCAGGCCAGGGACCGGAGAGGACCTAAAGGCTACACAACAGAGCAGGCCAGGGACCGGAGAGGACCTAAAGGCTACAGAGCAGACCAGAGACCGGAGAGGACCTAAAGGCTCCACAACAGAGCAGACCAGGGACCGGAGAGGACCTAAAGGCTACACAACAGAGCAGGCCAGGGACCGGAGAGGACCTAAAGGCTACAGAGCAGACCAGGGACCGGAGAGGACCTAAAGGCTCCACAACAGAGCAGACCAGGGACCGGAGAGGACCTAAAGGCTACACAGCAGAGCAGACCAGGGACCGGAGAGGACCTAAAGGCTCCACAACAGAGCAGGCCAGGGACCGGAGAGGACCTAAAGGCTCCACAACAGAGCAGGCCAGGGACCGGAGAGGACCTAAAGGCTCCACAACAGAGCAGGCCAGGGACCGGAGAGGACCTAAAGGCTCCACAGCAGAGCAGACCAGGGACCGGAGAGGACCTAAAGGCTACACAGCAGAGCAGGCCAGGGACCGGAGAGGACCTAAAGGCTACACAGCAGAGCAGACCAGGGACCGGAGAGGACCTAAAGGCTCCACAGCAGAGCAGGCCAGGGACCGGAGAGGACCTAAAGGCTTCACAGCAGAGCAGACCAGGGACCGGAGAGGACCTAAAGGCTAGAGCCATATGAAATCCGTTTTATTTTTTTCCAAATTCCGTTTTTTCCCGTTTTAATATTTCAGAATTCTGTATTTTGCTTTGTACGCTCATTTTACCATCAGAAATAGTGTCTAATAAGTGGGAATGAATAAATGTCCACAATTTAATAAGATATAACAGTCCATTTAATAGGGCTGTCTTAAATACTTCGAAGCTTCGTTCGATGGGCATGGGATTCGAATATGAAAATAAAATTCGATTATAAAAAAAATAAAAAGGTATATATATTTTTGCAAAATCAACTCTGCCTCTCTTTGTTAACTACAACAAGCAATGCCGTTTGTTATTTAAGATGAGGTCGGACTCGGCACTGACAGATTTGTGTTCATTGTGCTGCTTTTATGAAGCCTCAAATGACTGCTTACAATATTTCATGAAAGCAAAGTGCTTTGTTTGTCTAATATTTAAAAAGGTTTCAACTTTACAGCACTGACAAAGTTGAACAAAGTGCTGTACAAGTCCCACAACATAAAAAAAAAAAAGTAAAAAGAAAAAAAAAAAAAAAAAATTTAATTAAATTTTTTTTTATAGTTGATTCCATTTTTATTGCTCAATTCCGCGATTCCGTCCGCGATTCCGTGATCGCGGATTCCATATGGCTCTACTAAAGGCTACACAACAGAGCAGACCAGGGACCGGAGAGGACCTAAAGGCTCCACAGCAGAGCAGGCCAGGGACCGGAGAGGACCTAAAGGCTACACAGCAGAGCAGACCAGGGACCGGAGAGGACCTAAAGGCTCCACAGCAGAGCAGGCCAGGGACCGGAGAGGACCTAAAGGCTACACAGCAGAGCAGGCCAGGGACCGGAGAGGACCTAAAGGCTCCACAGCAGAGCAGACCAGGGACCGGAGAGGACCTAAAGGCTCCACAGCAGAGCAGACCAGGGACCGGAGAGGACCTAAAGGCTACACAACAGAGCAGGCCAGGGACCGGAGAGGACCTAAAGGCTACACAGCAGAGCAGACCAGGGACCGGAGAGGACCTAAAGGCTCCACAACAGAGCAGACCAGGGACCGGAGAGGACCTAAAGGCTCCACAGCAGAGCAGGCCAGGGACCGGAGAGGACCTAAAGGCTCCACAGCAGAGCAGACCAGGGACCAGAGAGGACCTAAAGCAGGGTTCGAAATTAACGGGGGGTTGGGGCATAATGCCCTTGAAAATGGACAAAATGCCCTCGAAAATCAGTTACTAATTATATATATATATTTATCCGGTAATGGCGCGTCTGTGTATCGTATGGTTCAGATGACGCGCAAATAAAAAAAATTCATTTGGCGGAGGTGAGCACTGGCTGCTGCAGCAGCAGGAGCACTGCAGCTGAGCCAGGTGCTAGTCAGTTTGTGTACAAATGGCAAGCACAATCTAAATCAATCTTCATTACGACTTTAAAAACATAGCCATTAACATTACATAGGCATACACACATCTTGCCATAGCGTTAGCAGTTTGTACAACACAATGCACGTTTTAACTATAGAATCAGCCCGCGAGGTAATACAGTCAACGAAATGTTACCGTAGCTACTAGCTAGCAGAGGAGGAAATGGGAGTCTGAGAGGCGGGGTGTTTAAAGACAATGATAGGCGTTTATTCAACATCCAAGAAGGCTAACATACAACTGTGTTTTACTAACTCCAACCGGGACTATTGCCGCTTTCCCACTGCATGCCATCACCTCCTAACGTTACCGGAGCTGATAATAACATTGCCTGAGCGGAAGGTGCGTGACACTAAAATGTCCGTGGGGACGCGGCGCCAACCCATAGATAGTTCCAACTCACCGAATTACGTAATCCACCACAGTTGCACTCAATATTTAAATAATGTTAGTCTAAATAAATGTAGACAGATGCATAATAATTTCAAGCAGAACATGAATCTTTCCATTAAGAACTGACAATCAGGGAATTTAAACATGGTTGACATTGTTTTTTTGTGTTTATATTAAAGAAAGGAAAGTCTAGTGCTGGCTGAGCATATTGTTTGTTTGCACTAAGTTAATACTACAAATGTAGCCTATATTTTTCAGTCAGTTCGGTCTTTGTGTGCCAAACATTATTTAAGGCTGTAAACACTGTAACACTGTAAACCTTTTTATTTATTTTTTAATAAATGAGAAGCATGTTTAGATTTGGTGTTACATATATTTTTATAAAGATTTACGTATATCGAACCGAACTGAAAACCGTGACCCCAAAACCGTGATACGAACCGAACCGTCCATTTTGTGAACCGTCCCACCCCTACCGTTTATCATAAAAATTCAGTGCCCCCGAAATACAAAAAAAAGCCCCCGAAAATCAATTAAGGGGGGCAAAAAAAGCCCTTGAAAAAAAATGTTAATTTCTAACCCTGACCTAAAGGCTCCACAGCAGAGCAGGCCGGGGACCGGAGAGGACCTAAAGGCTCCACAGCAGAGCCTCGGAGCCCTCGCCTGGAGAACGTCCAGCCCACGCAGAACCGTCTCAGAGGCCACTCCATAAATAAAACACCCATAATCCATATAAGACCTTAACATAGCTTAATAAATTAGGGTCAAGGACCCCCCCGTCACACCCTGCCAGGCACCTCATGGTGTTAACCACCTTCTCCACTCATTTGCTGACGTGAGTGGACCAGGTCAACCTCTCGTCTAGCCAGACACCCAAGAACTTAAACACCTTCTCAATTCCCCAGCCTGTCCCACAGTACACCCAAGCCAACCCCCCCCCCCCCCCCCCCAGCCTGTCCCACAGTGCGATGCACACCCAACATCTCTGCATTGGTTGTGGCATCTTGACCCGGACGTGGTGGGTGTGGCTACGCTGTGGGATGAAGTGGTGGGTGTGGCTACGCTGTGGGATGAAGTGGTGGGTGTGTAGGTTTCAAGCGCTGGACAAATGATGAGTGAGAGAGACGAGGCACGAGTGAAAGGGCTTTTACTGGAGTAGTAGTAAACAATGATACACGTTACAGGGCACAAAGTAGTAGTAAACAATGATACACGTTACAGGGCACAAAGTAGTAGTAAACAATGATACACGTTACAGGGCACAAAGTAGTAGTAAACAATGATACACGTTAGCTGGGCTTGCCTGTTCGAGCCCAGCGCTCCACATTGCTTTCAGTTTAGCTGGTCGTTCATACTAATACACATTGGCCGTATTAGGGGGTGGGAAACTGATGGGTGGGGATCGGGCGTTGTGGACAGCGACTCCTACAGGTCGGTTGGTGCGCCTGCGCAGTAGAATCAGGAAGTGTCTCCTTATTCTTCTATTTTTCTCCCATCCCAATTTCGTATCGCCAATTCTCCCCTCCCCTGTCTTGAATGTTGCTAGACTATGCCTCCCACTGGTCGGCTGTAGGGAGGATAGAAGCCTTGCATCACGTGTCAGGGGTGTAAAGTACTTGTACTTCGTTACAATTCTCCACTTGCACAACCTGAAAGTAGTCACTTCCGGCTGACTTCCGGTTGCGAATGGTACTTCCTGTCCCATCCAAATACATTGGTTTTAGCTACTTTTCTCCCCTTATTTAAACAACTTTGTCGTCACAGAGAGGCAATGAAACGTTTGTATTATTATAGTATAGAATGTATTTAATAAGCAAACGTTTGTCAGCAGGGTTTTTGGGCTGTATTTCATGTAAAAACGTTCACCGTTAGTTTACTTGCTCACGCTAATTAAGGCGAATGCTGGCTAACAGAAGCTAGCGCAAGAAACGGCGCCGCAAAGTATTGTTTATAGTGCATTTCTTGCCACCTTATAGCATTTGTACATTTGTATGACAGTCTATAATGCTCCCGTGAGGTTTTTCCGGACGTTTTGGTAATGATTTTCACTATAAAATCATATTTCTAAATGACAGGAAGTTGATAAACTGGCCGGAATAGCTTTGAGCCAACGATCTTTGCCGATGCATTCCATTCTAAACGTAACGTTAGTTGTTCAAAACATTACCCGTCTATATAATTTGTTCCTCAACGTTATATAGACGGGTCATGTTTTGTAAACTAACGTTATGTTTAGAATGGAAAAACCCTGCTGACAAACGTTTGCTTATTAAATACATTCTATACTATAATAATACAAACGTTTCATTGCCTCTCTGTGACGACAAAGTTGTTTAAATAAGGGGAGAAAAGTAGCTAAAACCAATGTATTTGGATGGGACAGGAAGTACCATTCGCAACCGGAAGTCAGCCGGAAGTGACTACTTTCAGGTTGTGCAAGTGGAGAATACTTAAGTACTGTTTTGGGGGATTTGTACTTTATTCAAGTATTATTAGGTTTGTATACTTTGAAATGTAATGGAGTAAAAGTACAGAGAGAAAAAAAACACACTTTTTACTCCTTACATTTAAAATGCAGACCTACAAAGTACAAATCTTGCAGGTCCAACAACGCAGGCCAAACTAACGCTAACGTTATTAATCCTGCGACCGCAGGTAAACAGCCAATCAAATCCCCATCAATGGAAAATGAACCCGCACATACCCATGCTGATGGTCCTTGTGCAAGACTAGAAAGCGGGGATCTTTGATTAAACACCTGCTATCAGAAGAATAGACAGTCAGAGTGACAACACCCATCGACTTTCCACCCGCTACCTCTGCCAATTGAGATAGTATGACGACTGGCCCAAGCCGCAGGCAACACTGACTCGGGGAGTCAAGACCGGAGTCTCTTGCATTGGTGACGAGCGCAATCTCCGCCACCCAGCCGCCCCCTAGTTGTGTTGTTTTTGTGGTATTTGTGTGAGCAGCAACAAACAATGCATTTGTAACAAAAGCTCTAACTGCTCCAGATGAGCAGGTCGGCACCTTGCACGGTTGAAGCGCTAACTGCATTCTCAGGATGATTCCTCACGTTAACCCCGAGTCTGTGTGCCTGTAATGAATTGAAATATCGAATAAAATAAATAACGATGAAAACCCGACTATACTCGGGTCTGGCGCTGATTGAGTTTAAGAGAGGTCGGCCATGGGGTCACGGATCGCTCAGTACACCCAGTTGACCGGGACGCGTGTAGCTTAATCCCAGCGGAAGAGTCGCAGAACGCTTCCGCATTCTTCGCCGCATGCATTTCCTTTTCCTTCGCCCAGGCGAATGAGATCCCCGCTTGGTTCGCCGCTTTGGTTCATATTAATCACATATTAACACGCTTTGGTTCATATTAATCACATTTTAACACGCCTTGGTTCATACTAACGCGCCATATTAGCACCAGTGATGCCACAGATTACTTGTAAAAGTAATCCGATTACTGATTACTCCTTTAAAGAGTAATCTAAGTTACTTTACTGATTACTTGATTATCAGAGTAACTTAGTTACTTTGAAAGTAACTAGGTTACGAAGTCGTCGTCGTTCCCCCAACAGTTTTTTTTTAAACGCTTTATTGAAAGTGCATAAATTGTTTTTAACTTGTTTCTCTGCACATAACGTAAATTGTTAAACTAGTGCTTCAGCTTCTGTACCATCAAGTATGGTAAAGCAACAGTCTATGATGCTCACAGCATTAGAGCAGCCAGCCAGTGGTTTTACAAAACCAGTGTTGCAGTGTATCACATCTAACAAATGCAGGCTGAACTATTCAATTACGGTATATCAACTGTAACTATTAAATTGTTTTTATAAATGTCTCTCTATAAACATACAATCAGTCTCTCTTTAACATGTAAATTAACTGTAAATCTGGCAAATAAGAGCTTTTGCTCTGCCACCATCAAATATACATTAATCAAAAGGGAAAGAAACAATCTCTCTCTTTTGCTGTTTGGCTGGTGGACCTCCGAGTCCTCCTGTACCTAGTCGAAGCGTCGGCTAGTGTTGTGATTCCAGATGCTTTCAATGCAATTGGATGTGCTGTTTTTAGCGGTAGACAGTATTTTTTTTCCTCCGCATATGAATGTTTTTTTCACCCGGCTTAGCTGACACAAACGTGAAGTAGTGACTGAGGCTACGTTTAGACGAGCGTTTTGGGATGGAAGTCTGAACAGAAACCACAAAAGTCGTCTTGCGGTTTCACTTTTAATTTTGCGTTTAGACAAGCGTTTTGGGGTGGAATTCTCCGTGCAGACGAGGCTGTAACGACGGAGCCCTGCTGTCACACGATTGGCGCATATGTCACATGACGTGCTGTGAAGACCCGCCCTACTCTGCCTCTGATTCGCAGACTGTGGATGGGGAATGTGATTGGACCAAAGCAGAGTCACTCACAGACAGAGGGTCCAGTCACGCCGCGGGACACATTCTTGTGTATTTAACCCTTTCACTGCCACACGACGTCACTCCCAAATAAGAAAAACAGCTCAAAATGTATTTTTGACTGTCGAAAACGAAATAAAATACTGCATTCCGCCTGCATTATGAATTTATGATGAGATAGTAACAAAATAGTAACGCACAGCCTATTGGACAAGTAACTGCAATCAGATTACTGGCTTTTAAAGATTAACGCGTTAGATTACTATTTTCGGGGAAAAGTAATCAGATTACAATAACGCGTTACTTAGTAACGCGTTACTGGCATCACTGATTAGCACACATATATACACGCGATGGACGCAGCAGGCGATCATATTAATCACATATTAACACGCTTTGGTTCATATTAATCACATATTAACGCTAACGCGCCATATTAGCACACATATATACACGTGATGGACTCAGGCGATCACTGCTACTGTTATTCAGCCGCGCCGAGGTACATGATTGATTGATATGTACTTTACATATTATCCAAACGAGGACAACGCAGCTGTCAACTGTACTTTACATATTATGGAATACATGTATATTATCGCGACGCGATTCACTCGCTGTCAACTGTACTTTACATATTATGGAATACATGTATATTATCGCGACGTGATTCACTCGCTGTCAACTGTACTTTACATATTATCCAAACGAGGTGTCAACTGTACTTTACATATTATGGAATACATGTATATTATCGCGACGTGATTCACTCGCTGTCAACTGTACTTTACATATTATCCAAACGAGGACAACGCAGCTGTCAACTGTACTTTACATATTATGGAATACATGTATATTATCGCGACGTGATTCACTCGCTGTCAACTGTACTTTACATATTATCCAAACGAGGACAACGCAGCTGTCAACTGTACTTTACATATTATCCAAACGAGGACAACGCAGCCGTCAACTGTACTTTACATATTATGGAATACATGTATATTATCGCAACGCGATTCACTCGCAACGCCATAATGTTATTTCTAGGGATGCACCGAATGGGAAATTCTTGGCCGAAACAGATACCGAAAATAGGAAACAGTTGGCCGAAAACCGAATGCCGAAAATGATTAATATAAATATATATATGTTTTTTTTTTAGCTACCTGATTATGGCAAAAGACATGATTATGGCTAAACTTAACTTAAATAATATTAATAATCACTATTATGGGCCCATAAAACATTTATTCAGCACTTTTGAATGCATACATTAATTCCAGACTGACTGCTGAAAGATTGTACAATTTAAACATTTTCTCTTTGCATACAACAAAATGTGCATTAAAGTCAAGTGCATTTTCTTTTCTCTGTAGGATAATTACAACAAAGTGCATTCAGAACAAAGCCAAGGTGCTTTAAAACTGCATAATGATTGCATAAAGACACACACAGGACTGTTGCATTTACTACATCTCCCATGACTCTTAGCGGGGGATGACGTAGCTTACGAGAGACTACAACGATTGATGACGACTTCCTGTCCTCGCATTCCATTTGCGGTTTAACGATACATTTTCAACAACAGATTGCTGCTAATTAAACACTTCATTTAAACGGAGTAACGTTAACGTTATGTCGAGTTCATACGTGTAGTGTAGTATGAACTCGTCATAACGTTAACATTACTCAGTGTCCACTGTTGCTGCCACCGTTGCGTCGCAGATGGATGGTACACTGTTAGCTCCGTAGCTAATCCGCTCCTAGACTACTGATGGCAGTACCGTTAACGTCGGAGCTGATCAATACTCCCGTTTTTTTGTAATTTAGTTTAGAACCGGGTTTCGGGGGGCATCCCTACTCCCAAGAGGAGTTAGTTATCACAGGCTGTAGAATGCAGGAAGAGCTGCCAAGCTGCTCACGTTACATGTTGCGCATGCTACCGGTATGTCTGTAGTAGTCGCGTTTTGATGACGTCATCACAACAACACGTTATTTGACTTTCGGTCATATATTTTCGGTGCTAAAACCCGAGCCGTTTTAACCATTTTCGGCCGATAATTTTCGGTAGCCGAATTTTCGGTGCATCCCTAGTTATTTCCCTGTACATTGTAACGATAACACAACGCAGCTGTCAACTTTACTTTGTAACATTGTTTTTTCGGTCATTCATAAAATTGATTGAATGAAAATAACAGATTGCAGAATGGGTACAATACAGTACGGCTCAATACACACAATTGTTAAGGGGATGCAGACCAGAGAAGTGAATTTCCTGTGAAAAAACATTTATTTTTTACAGTACGTTACACACACAAATGCTACATTATGACAAATTTAAAAAAAATAAAGTATATTTAGATTCAAAGACTATTTTAATAGCTTTCTTTGAATACACGGTTTCTCTCCTGTGACGTACAAATGCATGTACCTCGGCGCGGCTGAATAACAGTAGCAGTGATCGCCTGCTGCGTCCATCGCGTGTATGTAGGCCTGTCACGATAACACATTTTGCTGGGCGATTAATTGTCCCAGAAAATATTGCGATAAGCGATATTATTGCGGTTTTGAGAGATTTTTTTTTGAGAAATGTATTTCCCAAAAGTTTTCAATTAACCTTTTTATTTATTTTTACTAATATAATAATAGCATAATAATGCAAGGAAGCCGTTTCAAAGTGCAATAAACCTTTATTTAACATTGGAAGATATTTTAAATATCCTAAATAAAAAAATGCTCAGTTTGATTGTTTATTATAAAACAAACTGAAACTGGAAACAAGCCCTCTGTCTGGCTTTTTGTATCATCCTTTTAACATGTACATTTATTATTAATGTACCTTGCGGTACCATGTACAAAATGTTAATAAAGTATGAAGAAAAAACTGTGGAAACGTAATAAATAAAAAGGCAGTGAAACAATAATCAAATAAACACCAAAATATATACTATCTCTATTGGAATGGAGACTTCAGCACAGGATAAACTAGGGATGGGCAAAAATAATCCAGATCGATTGATCACATGATGTACTCGAGTACTCGTGGAGGAAAACGCTGTACAAAATAAACATCTTTTCCGGTGTTTTAGACTTTTATTTTGAAACCCACCCACCGGTCCGGAGCGGAAGTATTGTTGTTATTATCCTAGCAGAACGTATTGAGCGGACAACTTGTCTCGTCCGGTTCTGTGTTTTTGAGCTAATGATAAAACAAATGTTGAGATTGTTGGTGAACAACTAACTTTAGGTTAGTTTTAACGTTAGCTACTAACGTTAGATGCAGCTACTACAGGCAATCAACGATGAGGAGGAAGCGCCAAAGCCGTATATAATAGAATAGTAGCCCTGTGGTGTGTAGGCACGACTCGAAACTACCTGTTATAATAAATTAATTCATGTTTAACTTGTCCCCGTGTCCAGTCCTTTGACTAGCCCCACCTGTTCATTGTAAACAATGATGCATGTAATTGTATTAACGTTATTCTGTGTTGTAGCTAGCTATGCTATACGTTGTATTTCGTTTGTTAGCTATTTAGCTAATGTTGATAGCATCAACGCTAGATCTTTAATCTTTATTTAGCAGTCCAGTTTCTCCGGGCAGTAGCGAGAAACTACTTGGGTCTAAAAATAGCTACACTACAAAGAACACTACTTGGTTAAAAGGAGCAACACTATTGAGAAATGTAGTTAAGCTATGTGGCGTTGCTAGTGCCCCACGGAGCTCCCGTGCTGTAGTAAGGCCAGCGGCCCCCCACACAGAGAGTGACTGACAAGGGGTACTGGTTCCGCCTCATTAAAACAAACGCGCAAATAGCAATTAATTGCGCCCGTCAAAATCATTGCATTCATTTTAATTATTGCGCCGATTAATCGATTTATTGCTTATTGCGGCAGGCCTACGCGTATGTGATTAATATGAACCAAAGAATATGAACCAAAGCGTGATTAATATGAACCAAAGCGTGTTAATATGTGTCGAACCAAGCGGGGATCTCATGCGAGCGCGAGCACCTCGCGAGCACCTGGGCGAAGGAAAAGGAAATGCGCATTACCGTACTGGCGTTCTGCGACTCTTCCACTGGGATTAAGCTACACGCGACCGGGACCCACTGGGGCTCGGAGCACAGTCTGTCCACGGCAGCCTGTAGCGTCTCCAAGGCCTTGTCCAAGTTGTCGTTGGAAGTCGTGGCTGTAGGCCCCCTGGTGGTCAGGTGGAAGTCGTGGCTGTAGGCCCGCTGGATCCTGGTGGTCTTGGTCCACAGTCTTCCTCAGGTCCACGTCCTGGACGCACACAAACACAAACACAAACACAGAAGCCAGGTGAGTGAGCGACAGTGGCTCAGGAGGTAGATCCGGAGGTTCACGGTTCGATTCCCGCACCTCCCGGGCAGTGTGTCGAAGTGTCCTTGAGCAAGACACTTAACCCCTAACTAACCCCATGAGCAGGTTGGCACCTTGCATGGTCGCCTCCGCCATCGGTGTGTGAATGTGTGAGTGAACGGGTCAAATGTGAGGAACAAATCGTAAAGCGCTTTGGATAAAAGCTGTTATATAAATGCAGCCATTTACCATTTTAGTAGACATGAAACAGGAAATGCCCTTTGAATGGTTAATAGGCTACATGTCATGCATATTAAAAGAACAGGCCAACATTATAGGAAATGCACTTACCGTCTTCTCCAGAGTCAGACAAGAAGATAAGATATACATTTCCTCTCTGTGCGTTCGGTAGAAAGCTATCCGGCAGCAAGCTAGCCTAGCTTAGCACAAATGAATGGAAGCGGATACGGACCAACTAGCCCAGCTGTTGGCCAAAACACCTCTTACTGAGTTTTATGCTAGGCTAATGGTCAGTATGTGCTTCTATTAATTTGTGCTAAGCTATAGGCTAGCTTGCAGCCGGATAGCTTTTAAAAAATTCAATTAAATTAACTTTTGAATGCAGTTTTTTTTTTATAGAAAAAATAAATCGGATCCAATATTTATGGCTTAAAACCAATTTCTGACAATTAGTTAGACTTTAAATTAAAAAAAACATAACGTTCAATGCGAATGGTTGTTTTGAATTTCAAGGACTTTTTAAGCACCTTGTTAAAAAACTTAAATATGATTCCGATATATATACACACACACGTGCAGCTCGATAAATTAGAATATCGTGGAAAAGTTATTTAAATTCTGTATCACCAATAAAAAATAGATGTATTTTTCTTTTGTATATAAAAATGTCGGCCTTCTGAAAAGTATGTTCATGTATGTTCACTCAGTACTTGGTTGGGGCTCCTTTTGCACAAATGACTGCATCAATGCAGCTAAATATATAGACTTTTCCACGATATTCTAATTGATTGAGCTGCACCTGTATATACATACAGAACCTAGAGGTGTGATTGCTCACCTTCACACGTGTGTCTCTTCAGATGTGGGTCCTCTGGTGGCGTTTGAAGTTCGATAACACGCTGAAGCTCCTCCCACACTCTTCACACTGGTAGGGCTTCTCTCCAGAGTGGGTCAGCTTGTGGCGCTTCATGCTACCCAACTCACTGAAACCCCTCCCACACTCTTCACAGTGATAGGGCTTCTCTCCAGTGTGGGTCAGGAGGTGTGTCTTCAGGCTACCTACTTGACTGAAGCTCCTCCCACACTCTTTACAGTGATAGGGCTTCTCTCCTGTGTGGGTCAGGAGGTGTGTCTTCAGGCTAGATAGTTGAGTGAAGCCCCTCCCACACTCTGCACACTGGTGGGGCTTCTCTCCTGTGTGGGTCAGGAGGTGTTTCTTGAAGTTACCTAAATGACTGAAGCCCTTCCCACACTCTTCACAGTGATAGGACATCTCTCCTGTGTGGGTCAGCTGGAACAGAAAACAAGGAGGGGTCAGACTATGTCTCCTGGTCACCACTAGGGGGAGAGTGGGTAACAACTTAAAACAACAGGAAAGAAATAGCTCTCTGAATGAGACTAGTGGACACACATAGTAAAAGTAGCCAGCTGACTGTGTTCCATGTAGAGAAACAAAGCCACAGATGATGAACCTGGACCAGATAACTGCTGGTGATTATGATCACAATATTTCAGATATTGTCAAGTAAGCTGAAAATGTTGTTACACTGGTAAACTAGTCAGATTCCTAGTCATGGTTATATTGTATTGTCCTATGTTGTGACGTCTTTTCACTTGGCAGCGAGGGCTCTCATTGGTGAAGCGTAACACGTGGGAGGGCACGCTATCTCCACCAAGTCCTGCCCCGCTTAGCAAGCGCCGAGACCCGACCTGTAGGCGTCGCTGTCCACAACGCCAGATTCCCACCCGCCAGCTTTCCCACCCTCTAATACTGCCAATTGTATTAGTGTGAACGGCCAGCCAAGCTGGTGGCAACGCCGGGAGCTGGTTGCATATACTATTTGACTAATGACCTTTCATTTCATTACCTGGCAGGGGGGCGGGGCAGACGGGGTCCCAGAGGAAGTGCCTGGTTGAGAGGCTGTGGAGGGGAGGAGCCTCTCTGGGCGGATCTGTCCACTTCTCAGCAGCTCCAAGTACAGATCATTATGAATCCTCTTCAGGTGCTTGTGGAGGAAGATCTGAGAGGTGAAGCAGTACTGACACTCAGCAGGACATGGAAACACTGGAGACTGGGTCTTCACTCCTGAGAGAGAGAGAGAGAGAGAGAGAGAGAGAGAGAGAGCATACAGGGATATGGAGACAGAGAAATAGAGCAGATTAGGAGCGAAGTCAGATGAGTAATGGAAATGATGTGTAATGAATCAATACAACTACGACGGACAGGAGGATTCTTGTTGGTGGGGTCTATATTATTCCAGACTGGCAAAGGAACCATGTGATTTACAGATCTCTGATGTGTTACACCCCAAATCAGATGAATAGACGTAAGGATAAGGACATGCACACAGACAGATTACCTTTAGTAGAACTCTTATTGTCCCAAAGTTCATCGAAGATGATGCCCAGATGTGCGGCGTACTCGTCCCCGTACCACACCAGCAGCTCCTCTCCTGGAGCGACGGAACAGAAAGACCGGTAGAGAATCTGTCCACAGTGTTGGAACGCTACTAGGTTCTGTTCCTCCTCGTTACGGGCACAGTTCACGTACCTGAGAGAGAGAGAGAGAGAGAGAGAGAGAGAGAGAGCAATAAATATGTTAATATTTCATGCCAATAAAGCCTATTTGAATTGAATCGAGAGAGATTACTGCTACTACTGTAATTGATAGTCTTAGGGCCCGTGTCGACCGGGGTCGTTTTTATGAGTCGTCAGCTCCTTTCTGTCATTCATTTCTATGCTACAGACGCGCTCCTTTTCTCAGCGCCGCGCCTCGTGTTTTAGCGCTCTCGGCGGCAGCGTTTTTGGGGCGGAGCGCTCCCAGCGCCTACAGTTGAAACTAGTTAAACTTTTGGAGAGGAGGGGCGCTCATCAAGGTAACTTTTTTTCAACCGACCAATCAACATCGAGCAAGTGGCAGTCGCGAGACTCAGGAAAACGCTCCGAGCATGCCTGGAAAAACAACGTCCCCGGTGGACACGGCCCCTTAGGGCCCGGGTCCACCTGCCTCATATTTATGACAGCACGCGTCTTTTTTCAATGTATCCCAATGGGGAGAGAGCGTATGCGGCCGCATGCGCCGTCTATAGGAAGTGCGCTGCAGTCTGCTTCTTTTTTCAGCTTTTTTGTGCAGCCGAAAGTTGAAACTCTCAACTTTCAGAGCGATGCGCTGAGCTCATTTTCAGACAACCAATCACAGCCATTGATATCTACCACTCCGTTTGTAACCCGACACCGGAGCTGCCTGCCTGTCTTGGCCGTCTCCCACAAGAGACGGGCCATTGAGATTCGCGACAAAGCACAAATACACTAATAATAATAACTACACGAATACACTACTAAAAAGCTAATAAAAAGCAAAGGGCGAACTGTGATGTCAGGCAATAACTATATATATAATTAATATACAATAAAGTGTATTAAAATATGCTATATGTGCAAAACCGCGGCAGGAAAAAAAACGATAAAAAGATGGCTGTAGATTTCTTTCTGTCATCTACAAGATGCGCTTCATGCCAGCACTACCGGCGCACTACCAGCGGTTTTGTGAGATAGGTGGACGCGGGCCCTTAGTCTGTACCTTTTAAACCACGGAAGAGTTTCCTACCTCATCCAGTTAGAGTGGGTCTCTCTCTTGGCGTCGATGTAGTCGGCACTGTGTTTGTCCTTGTAGATCTGAGAGAGAGAGACAAGACGTTCAACACATTTCACACAGACATCATTCATAACAGACTCCATACAAAAGAGCACTTGGTTCATCTCATGTTGCCAATGATGTGTCAACCTTTGATGAGGGGGGGGGGGGGGGGGGGGGGGATCAAGCCCTTTCAGACACATTCTTTCCAAAGACTGTTCCTGACACAGAGCCGTGTTCTCTTCTGTTCATTAGGCCTATTGTTTATGTTCCAATTGTTGCGCTATGTGATCTGAAATAAATGCAATGCTATTTTGTAAATAATAATAATCATTATAATTGTGGAGCCTATTTTCTTCACACCATGTGTTCGAAAGTCTTCACTCATCTGCACAGTTAACGTTCTGTACTCACGCCCATCCCTAGTATGTGGGTCTTATTCATGGCGGTTACCACAACAGTTTGAATTGCTTCACTAATTGTGCAGCAAGGAAAAAAATTATTTCCCTCCCTCCCCCCCCCCTCCCTCCCTCCCTCCCTCCCTCCCTCCCTACTGACCATCCAGGAGTAGCCGCTCTTGGCAGCGTCCCCCTCCTCAGCCTCGTCTCCTTCATACGGCCCGAAGTGTGTTCCTACAGGGAGCTCCGTCTGGCCACAGTAGAACACTCCAAGACCA
Source organism: Notolepis coatsorum (assembly GCF_963971535.1). Lineage (NCBI taxonomy): Eukaryota > Metazoa > Chordata > Actinopteri > Aulopiformes > Paralepididae > Notolepis > Notolepis coatsorum. The sequence continues at coordinate 178,473,270 of NC_140171.1, read as the reverse complement.
GCGTCTGGTATCCCAGACCTCTTCACCTGGACAGACAGACAAGATGGACCAACAGAATGGAATGTTATAATTGTTCAGATAAAAAAAAAAAACACACCTTTATTTTAGATCTCGGGAAATCATTAACTCATTGGACGCCACTCACGAATAAAGTCGGGTTAACTCGCCAACGCTTGAGCGCCAAACCTGAGAAAAGTCGAGTTCTCTATCGTTATTTCCATTCATAATCCATCGAGGGAGCCCGTGTCATCATTGGGAATGAGTCTGAGATCGCCGCCTGCCGCCTTGGGGACAGTATTGCACATCCTTTGAAACTCTCTGTCTTGGGCTGTGCGTCGATCTAGTTTTCTTGTCGGGCAGGACAGTTTATAACGCATGGATTGAGGAGAATCAAGTATTCCCGGTTCATGTTCTTTGGTGGATTATGTTGGCAACACGATCGACATCAATACTTGGAATGGCGATCAGATAATTGGAATATTCTTTTTGGAGTACATCCTAGTCAAGGTAAGGGCTATATGTAGGGGTGGAACGATACGCATTCGAACCGTACACCGTTCGGCACGACCTCCACGGTTCGGGGCGTGTGTCTATTGTTCGGTTCAGGAGATGCGCAAAAATAATTCTTCATTAGACACGGAGGCGGGAGAGGTGAGCACTGGCTGCTGCAGCAGGTGCTCGTCAGTTTGTGTAAATGGCAAACGCAATATAAATCAATCTTCATTACGACTTTAAAAACATAGCCATTAACATTACATAGGCCTACACACATCTTGCCATAACGTTAGCAGTTTGTACAACACAACGCACGTTTTAACTATGGTAGCCCGCCAGCTAATACAGTCAATGAAATGTTATCGTAGCTACTAGCTAGCAGAGGAGAAAATGGCAGTCTGAGAGGCGGGGTGTTTAAAGACAATGATAGGCGTTTATTCAACATCCAAGAAGGCTAAGGGCGCTTTCACATATAGTTTTGGTGGACTCTGTGCATTTGGTTCGTCTGCATTCACATTGCAATTTGTCAAGCGCAATAAACTTTCTGAACAATGTCACGTGGTTGAAAAGGGCGCTCGTCTATTGGACACAATAGAGTGGAAATGTGTGTGTGACTGCAAGCCCTAACGTACGCGTGCATGACTGCGAGCCCCGTCTGACTCCAGATCAGCGGAGGCGTCACAATTTTCAGTCGGTGCTGGTGATGCCGTCTGGGTCTCATCTTCGGAAGACTCAATATGTTTCGGGCTGGATGTGGGTCTTGTGCCAAGTATAACGTCCAGGTCATCATACCAAGGGAACTTGTCTCTCGTCCCCCGAACTCCTACTTTTTCGAAGCAAGTCAGACTCTAAATAGTTATTCGTTTTAACTTCTTTAATTCACATCTCTCTAGTTTGCAACAACGCAACTGCAAGCCAATGCTCCGAGACATTATATATTTGTAATTGTTATTAGGCTATTTGAATCCACCATTTAGGGCTAACGGTGTATTCAAATAGCCTAACACATTTTATTTAATATGTCTCGGAACATTGGCCCGCAGCTGCACCATTGCAAACCACAGAAATGTGAACCCAAGAAGTTTTAGAAGGCTATAGCCAAAGTTGCCTTTTACGCACCGCATAGCCTATATTTTACGCACTGTGTTTAGCCTGTTATTCGTTTTAACTAGGGATGTCCGATATTATCGGTCTACCGATATTATCGGCCGATATCAGCATTATAATGTGATAAGATATTCAAAAAAAATTATTACATTTCTATAACCTTTATTTACCCAGGCAAGCAAGTAAGAACAAATTCTGATTTTATTTATTGTCAAAAGTATGCATAATGTTGCGTTAATTCCACAACAAGAGATATGTAATGTTAATTACCTGAAATTATTCCATTTTGGGGGGGGGGGGGGGCCTGCATATATTGGTATCGGTTGATATCGGTATCGGAAATTAAGAGTTGGACAATATCGGTATATCGGTAAAAAAAACAATATCGAGCATCCCTAGTTTTAACTTTCAGCCTGTTAATAAATATTTGTCGTTAATTCAGTATTTAACTTCTTGAATTCATATTTATTTAGGTTATGCTAATTAAAAAACACAAATGTTATGGACATCTAATTTAATTCTCTGCTTATTTATATTGCTGACGCAGTTTTTTTTATTTTGACGTGGCATTGATCCATTCTTCTATCGAAGCCCATTACCACCATCCTCTCGCTAAACAACTTGTACACTGCATTGTTTTTATGAGTGCCCACAAGTAGCCGTTTAATTTAGTCTTCTGCCCATAATGTCTATCAGGGCTTTCTTTCACCTAGTCATTCGCCCACATCGGTCCACGAGACATGTTTACCGTGTGCTTGTTTTGCAGTGAATGCTGCGTTTGTTTTTTTCCTTCTACCCAAGATGCGGTTTATCAGGTCACTTCCTATATTTGGTCCGCGTTTGGTCCAATGAAGCGAACCGAGACCTACGTTTTCAGGCGGACCAGAGTTTGCGTGTTGGGCCGCACCAGAGTTCGACTGAGCATTCACACCACCCCAAAAAAAGCGGACTATCCGAGAAACGAACTCTGGTCCAATAGTCCGGACCAAACAGCTCTGGGCCCCGTTCCCCGTACCTGGCTAACTGAGTTAGCCGGATAATTCTCAGCATAGCTTGACTTAAGCCAGACCTTTCTGTTCCCCGAAGTCGGATTTTCTAAATCACCATGGTAACAGATCATAAAGTTTGAACCTGGTCCGGAGCAGGGTTAAGTTCAGTTAGCTGGATGAACCATGGCCACGCCCCCGCAAAGAAATGCCAGCTCGCTTCCTGAAATATTTCTCAGTCTAGATCCCATTATACCATTCTGAATTATGTTTCTGTGCTTCGTTTTCCTAGAGGGGGCTTTTGAAATGTATAATAATAGAACTAAATGCTGATAATAAATCATATTCAGCCTATAGATTTACTTTGTCCTAAATAAAATAATGCACGTCATATACGGCGCTCGGAGTGCGATACACGCTGCATGTGGTTATTTTAATAACGGCGCATTGCAAATGTGAATCCTGCGGGGATATTTTTAATGAATGAAACCTATCGGCCGTTTGGCTCCGATTAGTTTCATATATTCTCCGCTGTAGATTTGCTTAACGGAACGCCCGGATTGTGTTTCATTCAAGCATAAAATTGAAGTGTCTATGCGTGGATTGTGGTTTTTGTGGATTATGAATTACGAGGACTCTGAGGATTGTTGAATTGTATCATCACTCACACGTTATTGTGATATTGTAACTGGGATTAAAATGTCTGATGAGATGCGCTGTTTGACGGATTTGAGAAATTGAATGAGCCGTTGACGTCACATTAATGCATTTGAGAATAAAGAGATAAAACTTAATTCAAAAGAAAAATATTCGAAACACGGGTCTCTTGTCCATTGATGGATACACAATGAATATATCCCGTCTGGCACAGTGGTGCAACGGCTAGTGCTCACTCCTGTCAAGCGGACGACCCGAGTTCGAAACCCCGCGTTTCCAATATAATTTTTTTGGAATATAATATTAATGATTATACGCAAAAGTAGCCTAGTTTTAAGTTAAAATATTATAAATCTACATGCATTGAGGATGTCATTCTTTATATAGCTCTCAACGTGCACCAAATTGAAGTATTTACATTGCGAAAAGAAGAAAAAGACTAGAAGAAGGGGGATTCGAACGCGGGTCGTCTGCGTGAAAGGCAAAAGGACCAACCGTCACACCACAGTGCAGATAAGTAAAACATCCACCATACATCAATCAATGGATAAGAGAGCCGTATCCTTATTCTGAAACAGTTGAACTAATTATTTTCGCTAGCAAGATCTCATTTGATTATTCAATCCATAAACCTACTGCCAGCAGGCACGTTTAAAGAAATATAATCTGATTGATTGGGGTAATGAGGGATTTAAAATTAGCCTATAGATTATGCATTTAACTTGTCGGCGAGGCTATTGAGCCGCCTGCAATCTGTTAATAAAGTTTTAAATCAATCAATCAATCAATGCCGTTAGAAAATCAGGATTTCTGCTATCGACACCTGCTGTCTTTTCAACTGAAGCGGCCGCGCGCAATTATCCTGAGTCTCAAGTCTGGTTCGAGTTAACGAGACTGAATCAGCGTTCGAGGAACAGGAAAATCCCGGCTTCAAACATCGGGTTAATTGAATCTGGATAATGGGACTCTTGATCGACTTAGTTGAACCAGGTACGGGGAATAGGGCCCAGGTGTGAAAGCACCCTAACATACAACTGTGTTTACTAACTCCAACCGGGACTATTGCCGCTTTTCCACTGCATGTCATCAGCTCCGGTAACGTTAGAGTCGAGAAGGTCCGTGACGCTAAAATGTCCCTGCGGACCCGTCAACCCATAGATAGTTCCACCACAGTTGCACTCAATATTTAAATAATGTTAGTCTAAATAAATGTAGACAGATAATGTATGTATTTTAAAAATAGAATGAACAGCGCAGTGTTGTTTTGAAACAGTACAGTGTGTGTGTGTTAGTTTGATGTATGCTGCAATTTATATTGATGGCCTTCTAATTTGTTTATTTTAAACAACAGTGACACTTTTCCCTTTGATAAGAAATCCAAATACTTATAAAGAATGACATCCTCAATGCATGTAGATTTATAATATTTTAACTTAAAACTAGGCTACTTTTGCGTATAATCATTAATATTATATTCCAAAAAAATTATATTGGAAACGCGGGGTTTCGAACTCGGGTCGTCCGCTTGACAGGAGTGAGCACTAGCCGTTGCACCACTGTGCCAGACGGGATATATTCATTGTGTATCCATCAATGGACAAGAGACCCGTGTTTCGAATATTTTTCTTTTGAATTAAGTTTTATCTCTTTATTCTCAAATGCATTAATGTGACGTCAACGGCTCATTCAATTTCTCAAATCCGCCAAACAGCGCATCTCAGACATTTTAATCCCAGTTACAATATCACAATAACGTGTGAGTGATGATACAATTCAACAATTTCAAATACTGCACTTTAATTTCAAGCGGAAAACTAATCTTTCCATTAAGAACTGACAATCAGGGAATTTAAACATTGTTGACATTGTTTTTATATTAAAGAAAGGAAAGTCTAGTGCTGGCTGATCATATAATAATAATAATAATTTAGGACCTGCTCAGAGGTCATTAATCGGCATGTATGTGATTCGTCTCTGCGATTAACCCATCCCGTCGGCATGAATACTTTCGGCAACCAACATGTCCTTCCGCATTGCTCCGATTGGCCGAGCGTGCGCATGAGCCGCGACGCGCTCCTCAGCCGCGCTCCGCTTAAGCAATTTATACAAATGGAAGTATTGATTACGCCGTAACGAATCATTAAAAAAAATATACCCTTGGAAAACTCCAACATTTAGGGAAATTCGCTTATTTAACATCTTCCCTGGAGTTAGACAAGAAGATACATACCATTTTTGTCTCTGTGCGTGCATTTAGCTTTGGGAACAGTCGCTCCGTTAGCATAGCTTAGCTTCATCACTGAAAGTGAGGCGGGGCCTGAGCCTTACAGTGTATAGTTTGATTGATTGATTGAAAAGTTTATTAACAGATTGCAGAATACACTCCAAATACAACTCCAAAACGTTCATGTAAACATGTTGTGACCTGTGTATTCACCACGTGGAGAAATAAAAAATAATTGAATTAGACAATTACGTTTTATAAGCAAATATACTCTGAACTATTTTTTTGCCCAACCACTCTTCTCTGAGCGCAGCCAGTGATTTCAACGTGACGCCGTGTTTGTTTACATTCTCATTCATTCAAAGGCTCCGAACCGATTGAAGTTGTTTACATGAACGTTTTGGAGTTGTATTTGGAGTGTATTCTGCAATCTGTTAATAAACTTTAAGCAATCAATCAAACTATACACTGTAAGGCTCAGGCCCCGCCTCACTTCCAGTGATGAAGCTAAGCTATGCTAACGGAGCGACTGTTCCCCAAGCTAAATGCACGCACAGAGACAAAAAAGGTATGTATCTTCTTGTCTAACTCCAGGGAAGATGTTAAATAAGCTAATTTCCCAAAATGTTGGAGTTTTCCTTTAACTGGAATATGTTGTGCCTTTACACATACGTTGGATTATGTAATTGGTTTGTCATGACAAACCAATAAAAAAAAATCGCGAATTGGCCGGTGGCTACTTGACAAATGTAGCCTATATTTTTCAGTCAGTTCGGTCTTTGTGTGCCAAACATTATTTAAGGCTGTAAACACTGTAAACCTTTTTTTCTTAATAAATGGGAAGCATGTTTAGATTTTTTTGTTAATTTATTTTTTATAATAAAAAACAACGTATATATCAGGGGTCGGGAACCTATGGCTCCCGAGCCATATATGGCTCTTCTGGTGACAGCATATGGCTCCCAGAATTTAAATTAAAAAAAATAAAATTATATACTTGTGATATTTCTTAATAATACTGTGTCATTTTAAAGTAAACAGAAATTACAGCTAATTAGTATCTGTAGCTGAAGATATAGCGAGCAGAGCTGGCGAGGGAACACAAGTGGACAGAAATAAAAAATCTTCAACCTGAAGACCAGCTGATTCTTAAAACTTGGAACGAGCTTCCTGTGACATAGCACACAATGCAGCGTGAGTATTGCCGTATTGACCATGTTTGGCTCTACATATGCATGTGGGCAGTCATTCTGTCATATGAGGAACATTAAGACCAACCTACGCTCACGTTTAACTGATGGAAGCCTCAACGCCTGCATGAAGCTCAACCTCACCACGTATGAACCAGATTACAAGGCCATCAGCAAAACCATGCAGCACCAGAAGTCGCATTAAAAGTAAGACATATTTAATTTATTATATGTTAAAAATACTATATGGCTCTCAATGAAATATATTTAGAAATATTAGGCTTTTATGGCTCTCCCAGTCAAAAAGGTTCCTGACCCCTGGTATATATCGAACCAAACCGAAAACATTTAGCCCAAAACCGTGATACGAACCGTCGATTTTGTGAACCGTTCCACCCTTAGCTATATGGTATCAATCTTGCGTTGATCCAAGAATTCCTTCACTGCGATCCGAGCGTATGTGTGTAATGTGTGTGTAACGTATTCCGTTGGTGACGATCAAAGAATAGAAAAACGACCCCCCCCCCCCCCCCACCCTTTCATGCAATCATGATGAGACATAATACCGATAATAGTGTTGATTTCGAAATAGTAGCGTATACAGGCGAGAAACGGCACGTTTTTAGTGAAATGCACGTATTGCTGCATAGCGTAGTTTTCTGGGATTAGACAGGATTACTCTAAAACTATACTCCTATTTTAGTTTGAGTTTACTGCAATTTACCTAAAGATAATCTAAAGGAAACAATACCTGGAGGTCTGGAGGGAGAGTCTTCTTGGCTCTGTCTCGCACTCCTGGAGCCACCTCCACTTTAGGGTAGAAGACGGGAGGACCGTGGACAACACACTGGTGGAGGTAGGACTCCTTACAGCCATAGCAGTCTACAGACGGAGAGACAGAGAGAAGGTGAAGAGACGGAGACATAAGGAGAGAGAGAGTCAGTCAATACATAAATATTAAAGGAAGAGAGCAAATAGAACAAATGCATGATGGCGATCGGAATGAAACAATACACGTCTTTTTATATAGTTCGATACTGAAACCCTGTTAAATGTGCTGCCGTCCGTCTTGGCCAGGACACTGTTGAAAAAGAGATTTTTAATCTCAATGTTAAATAAATTAATAAAATATACTAGGTTGTACTTACAATAGTGATTGTCCTCAGGAACCTCCTGTTCGTCGTAACTGACGCTAGGCAGGTCTCTCAAGTTGATCCCTCTTGTATAACCCTTATCCTCCTCCTTCTGTGGAGGCCCTGGTGTGATGGGCGTAGATGGCTCACCTCTCTGCTGCTGCTGTGAGAGAGAGAGAGAGAGAGAGAGACAGAGAGGGTGAGAGACAGAGAGAGAGCAAAAGACAGAGCGATAGAGAGTGAGAGAGAGAGACCGTTAAGTCAGGAGATATAACAACATCCCATAATTCTGACTGAATTCGGTCGTTAAAGAAGGGGGTTCCCCGACGTTCCTGGGCAAATTCCCAATCAGGTCTCTGACATCAAGGCCTCCTAATCATCCCTTCCCCTTAATTGGCTGATATCATTCCCTGTCTCCTGAGCCGTTCAGCCATTGTGTAGTGTGATGTGTGCCGGGTGCCAGTGTATGGTAGTCATTGTGTAGTGTGATGTGTGCCAGTGTATGGTAGTCATTGTGTAGTGTGATGTGTGCCAGTGTATGGTAGTCATTGTGTAGTGTGATGTGTGCCAGTGTATGGTAGCCATTGTGTAGTGTGCCGGGTGCCAGTGTATGGTAGCCATTGTGTAGTGTGTAGTGTGATGTGTGCCAGTGTATGGTAGCCATTGTGTAGTGTGATGTGTGCCAGTGTATGGTAGTCATTGTGTAGTGTGACGTGTGCCAGTGTATGGTAGTCATTGTGTAGTGTGTAGTGTGATGTGTGCCAGTGTATGGTAGCCATTGTGTAGTGTGATGTGTGCCAGTGTGTACATATTGTTTTATGTTGTTATTGTAATCAAACTGGTCTATTTGTTGTCCATCAGCGATATAAAACTGTTCTACATATAACTGTGTGGAGTCAATGCAGACCTGAGCAGCAGACTGTGCAGCAGAATCCCTTCCGGCTGACCTCTTGACAGGGGGTCTCACCATAGGACCTGTTAATATTATAGGAATCATATCATTATTGTAGCATATATCATATCATATTACATCATATATCATACATAATATCACATTGTAGCATATATCACGCCCCCCCCCCTCTCAGTACGTTCAATGATTTGAAGTAGTCAAACTTTACACTATAAAACTAACTAGATAGTTGATGATAATAAATATTTCACTTCATTAGCAGAAATATTCTAAAATCATTAAGTCTGCTATAAACTGTGTAAATGTACTATAGGCTACTCTTTTTGATTAGGCTAATTAGCTTTAACAATGTTATTATGGGTCATCTCTCCGTGCTGCTCACCATGTTCACGACGCGGTCTCTTCAGGTGGGGGCTCCACTCTTCATCCTCCTCCTCCTCCTCCTCTGAAGACTCGGGTGCAGGAAGCACCACCCTGTGGGACTTTGTAGCCATGAAGGCTGGAGGTTTAGGGTTGAATCCTGAGATAGAAAGACAAACAGAGGGACTGAGGGCTGCAGGAGAGACAGACAGACAGTAGCCTAAAGTCACATTTAAAGGTCAAAGTGCTGCCGATACTTTGCTGTGTGTGTCGTGTGGACGAGGGATTAGGGTCACGTGGAACAATAAGTGCTCAAACCCCCACAACCACAGCTGATAAAGAACCTATGTGGATCTAACATGAGCTTAACCAGAGACGGTCTATATAATGAGGAGACTGATCACTGTGGTAGTTTTGTGGGGTAATCCACACTAAAGATGGCGGCAACAACAAAACTACTTGCTACAAAACAAGTTATTCACAGAAAATAATCCAATGTTTATGTTTTAATAAACACATTAAAGGCTGCATAGAATCTTGTCTAATTGGGAAAGTAAAAATGTTCTATTAAATTGTCCTTTTTGAGCAAATTGCTCAAAACTGCGCAAACTGCTACTATTACAACAACTACTAGATACCATCACCACTGCTCCTAATACAACTAATAATACCGTTACTACCACAAATATTACTACTATTAATACCTATAATAATATTGTTACTATAACAACTATTAATACCTAGGGATCTGAGAACCTGGTGGTTCTCCTTTACTTGTCTGTATCGTTCCCTCTCCGCTGTACCCAGGCCGGTCCACTGCGTCACGGTGAAGTACCGCCTGATATCGTCAACGTCCGTCTACAAGGAGAGAGAGGGAGGGAGAGAGAGAAGGCCTGTGAGTGACAGAGAGAGAGGGAATGTGTGTGTTTGTGTGAGACATCCCTGGGCACTGTATCTTCTGGTTTAGTCTGCTTCATGTCATCATAACACCCCCCCCCCCCCCCCCTATTTCCTGCTGCTTTACACGGTTAGCTATCTAATAAAAACATAAATATGGCAACCACACATGTAATAAATTAGCACGCCGCTTCACCTTGCAGCCAGGTGTCCAGGAGCGCTCCTTGGTGATGCTGTTGATGTAGTAGCGCCGCCTGGTGGCCGGGTCCACGTACTGGTCCCACAGCCCCACGGTGCAGACGGGCCGCTGGCCCTGGCTCGGGATGGGGGGCTGCAACACAGTGACAGGTGTAAATGAATGTCAAAGGTTGTCAGAATAAGATCGAGTGGGGGTGTTAAACTTGAATTATCTTATTATGCTGACGTCATATCGGTCAGCTGGTGCTAATAAAGGATTATAGGCAGCTGGCTCACGCGTGGGGTTCAGTCAGTGTCACGTGAACTACAATGCAAGTGTGTGGCGTCTTTTATTCCTCCCTAGTATTATTAGTCCAAGGCTATCTAGCTGGCGTTGGTAACGGTTAGAAAAGTTAGCAGGCTAACGTTTGCAAGCAAGCTACTACAGGTTCTACTACAGGTAGCCATAGATACATATATAGCACTAGACCAACGACATGGTGGCCATCTTGCAAGGGTGGAGCGTACTCTCGCGAGATGGCGGCCGCTGAACTACGCAGGAGACTCCGCCTTGAGCCACTTAGTGTTTTATATCTATGACTAGATGGTCACGGTTAACGGTTGACTAGTAGGAAACATACAGAAACTCGCATTTGGCAGTAAAATTGCCTATTTTTCTCACTTCGTCGACGTTATCATAGATATAATATGCATCTGTAATGTCAACTGGATAACGTTAACTTTGTTTGCAAACGTTAACAGCCGTTAGCATACGGCCGTTAGCATAGTGACGTTAGCTCTTAGGCTAGCTCGTTATTAGCTATCTATAACATTATTAAACATTATCCAACGTGTTTAAAATACCGCGACAGCCCTAAATTATAAAGTATATTATATTTAGCTCCCATTTGAATAATAACAAATTAAATAAAAAAAGAAATAAAATTCCAGCTTACCTTAAACGGCATCTTGGTTTGATAAAGGCAAGTTGTCAGTTGTATTGAGTTCTGTTCGCAGTTCTGTATCCAGTAATTCTGTTCGCAGTTATAATATCCAGTTCTGTATCCAGTAATTCTGTTCGCAGTTATAATATCCAGTTCTGTCTCCAGTTCTGAACGCCGTTGAGAAAACCTCTCCCCACTTTTATAAGAGCCTTTCACAAAGCCACGCCCCTAAGTGCCCGGCGTTGTCCAATCACATTCGATCACGTCAGGATGACTGTGAGTGACGTGATATGACGTCAGGTGGTAGGCACAAACCAGGACGTGAGGTTGAGGCGAATTTAAAAGTCGCGATGAGTAGAAGCCACGCCCCTAAGTGCCCGTTGTCCAATCACATTCGATCACGTCAGGATGACTGTGAGGGACGTGTATGACGTCAGGTGGTAGGCACAAACCAGGACGTGAGGTTGAGGCGAATTTAAAAGTCGCGATGAGTAGATACACTGTGATTGGCCCAAACAGCGTTAGGGGCGTGGCCTAAACCAGGTAGGACGGCCCTATTTCTGACAGAAAGCAAATGAATGAATGAATGAAAACTTTATTTAACAGATTGCAGAATGGGTACAATACAGTACGGCTCAATACATACAATTGTTAAGGGGATGCAGACCTGAGAAAGACGTTTGTCTTGTTTCCATCAGGGTCCCCCATTTTCAATTCATATAGACATTTATGACATACACAACATACATGACATTTATGGCATAGGGACATATAGGTATTTAGTACTGATACATTTGTGACATAGGCGGTATTCAAATATACAGTACTGTTACCCCTAGATCCTGACAGAGTATATACATATGATGGGGAGGGGACTGTACATTAGGAGGGGGTGGGTGGGTGGGAGGGAAATATACATACGGCGGGGAGGGAATATATACATGCGGTGGGGAGGAGACTGTCTATTAGGAGGTGGTGGGGGTTTTGGGCATTTACGGGAGGGAGGCTTATTCCTGGTCTAATAATAATAATAATACATGCATCCACACATAACAGAGCATTCAGTAATGGGTATATGAAAGACAATTAAATTTACAACTTTCACAGCTGGGGACATTTAAATGCTTTGGAACGAATTGTAATTAAATGTTCAATGAAAAGCATGGATTATTATGATTTAAGTGAAGTATTGTTAGAAATAAACGTCACTCCTCACTTGAAGTCTCGCCTGCAGTCAGGAATATAATCAAATAAACATTTCAGAGGGCACACTATAATTTTCAAAATACCTTTGGTTCGGTTCCAACAACAGGTTAGAGTTCAGTCTACACACACACAACCAGGAGAGCACATTAATGTAGTTTACTTATCCATTTTATTCCAACAGGCTTAATACGATTATAAAAACATGCAGATTATTTCATAAAACCCTTTTCTTCACCTTCATTAATTCTCTCTCTCATCCATCTCATGTTCTTCACCTTCATTAATTCTCTCTCTCATCCATCTCATGATCTTCACCTTCATTAATTCTCTCTCATCCATCTCATGTTCTTCACCTTCATTAATTCTCTCCCTCGTCCATCTCATGATCTTCACCTTCATTAATTCTCTCCCTCGTCCATCTCATGATCTTCACCTTCATTAATTCTCTCCCTCGTCCATCTCATGATCTTCACCTTCATTAATTCTCTCCCTCGTCCATCTCATGATCTTCACCTTCATTAATTCTCTCCCTCGTCCATCTCATGATCTTCACCTTCATTAATTCTCTCCCTCGTCCATCTCATGATCTTCACCTTCATTAATTCTCTCCCTCGTCCATCTCATGATCTTCACCTTCATTAATTCTCTCCCTCGTCCATCTCATGATCTTCACCTTCATTAATTCTCTCCCTCGTCCATCTCATGATCTTCACCTTCATTAATTCTCTCCCTCGTCCATCTCATGATCTTCACCTTCATTAATTCTCTCCCTCGTCCATCTCATGATCTTCACCTTCATTAATTCTCTCTCTCATCCATCTCATGTTCTTCACCTTCATTAATTCTCTCCCTCGTCCATCTCATGATCTTCACCTTCATTAATTCTCTCCCTCGTCCATCTCATGATCTTCACCTTCATTAATTCTCTCCCTCGTCCATCTCATGATCTTCACCTTCATTAATTCTCTCCCTCGTCCATCTCATGATCTTCACCTTCATTAATTCTCTCCCTCGTCCATCTCATGATCTTCACCTTCATTAATTCTCTCCCTCGTCCATCTCATGATCTTCCACAAAACCAACTGACAACATTCCTCAGACCTTCCAAGACACTTTCCCCCCAGAATGGATGCAAGTAGATCATAGTTCCATGATGGTGAAAACACGTGTCAGATTTGGGAGACAATGCAAACGGCTTAATATACGGACTAGGCCAGGTTTACATGGCGATGAATACAAGTAGTATAGTTGTTCTTTTTAACCGAGACTCGTCTCCTCCTCTGTGCACGGCGCGGCCGCTCGGGGCACCGTATCGGGTCCCACGGGAGCACCGTATCGGGTCCTCGGGGCACCGTATCGGGTCCTCGGGGCACCGTATCGGGTCCTCGGGGCACCGTATCGGGTCCCACGGGAGCACCGTATCGGGTCCTCGGGGCACCGTATCGGGTCCCACGGGAGCACCGTTGCCCGGATCCACCGTGGCTCCTCTCTGGTGGCGATGATGTGGAAGAAGATCCACGGTGAAGATGAGGACCGAGCGGGTGAAGTTCAGGTCAGAGGTCAGAGTCACCACCCGTCACGAGGAGAAGCATCAGGTCAGGACTGATGCTAGGAGCTACAGCTGAACCCCCTCCCCCCCCCCCCCCCCCCCATAGCAAACAGCTGTGTAGAATAACTATGTTCTCAGTACACGCACTTCTGCCCAAGGCTGACCTCAAATAAACAAGAGCGTCCAGTTGTACCTAAAATTGTACCTCATCCCATTTCTGCTTTGCACTAGATAGTACTGTACATTAGTACACTGCATAGTATTGTGTATTGTATATTATATGGTAACTCAGAACATTGTACATATGTCTATACCGAACACTGTGACCTCATTTCTCTTCTTCTAAATTCATGCTATATTATGTTATTATGTTATTTGATACTATCTTGTCTAGCACAGTCTCTGGAGCGTAACAGTAAGAAGCATTTTGTATGAAAGTATCCTGTACTTCTGTATGACAACTATTAAAGAACTTGAACTTGTAGGTCCAGTCTTTGCAACACGGCGCCCTGTAGGAGTAAGAACAGTTAAGACACCAGAAGACAGATGGAAAATTAATGGAATTAATGGGAAAGACAATTACAGAATTCATGGATCAGATATCACTCACACACACACACACACACACAGACAGACACAGACAGACACACACACACCAACGAATATGGAACGTCCCATCTTTCAAATCTACGGAAGAACCCATGAGGACAGAACAGAGAACTACAGAAGGTCACATGACTGACGAGGAAGCTTCGCGGTCACGTGACCACAGAATCCCAGAGGCGGTGGGAGGCGGGCGGGCGGGCGGCCGAGGCGTACCCCGAGTCGTAAGCAGGACCTTCTCTGCGTTGCTAGGCAACCCCAGCCAAGATGGCGTCCGTGTGTCGGTCAGGGCAGCGTCTCCCATAGATATATATAGAACACTAGATAGCTTACCCGCGCTGCCGGCCAATGGAGAGCGACGTCACTGAACCGCCGCCATCTTGCCCCAGTTAGCCTTGAGTGAGAGTGCGTGAGCTGCACAGACAAAAATACTCATAACTCGCTGAAATATTGACGGATTTACAAACGGTTTGGTTTATTACAAGCATTATTAACGTGGCTATGATTCAAGTGGTTTGTAAAAAAAAAAAACATCTTTAACAATTTTTTTTTTATAAGTATGCAGTATCATAACTACATCTTTGATGTTTATAGCAAACCAACCCGTTTGTAAATCCGTCAATATTTCAGCGAGTTATGAGTATTTTTGTCTGTGCAGCTCACTCACTCTCACTCAAGGCTAACTGGAGCAAGATGGCGGCGGTTCAGTGGCGCTGGTGACTCCGCCTTAAGCTATCTAGTGTTCTATAGATATCTATGGCGTCTCCACCCGGTGGATGAACTCGTCACGTCTGGAAGACAGAAGATCAAACAAATGTTACTGTTCTTTTGTAGTGCCGTCAGGCGAGTAAGAAAATTATTCGAATTAATTACAGGATTTGTAATTAATTAATCTAATTAATCGCATAACCATTTTAGGCATGATATTGTATAATCATATTTCAAATGGCATGCGTCCGGATGGCAGAATTCAGTACTGTATCTAAAAAAACCTTCCGTTTAATCATCTTCCATTTATTCATTTGCTTAGATTTTTCAGGTCTGGTAAATGTTAGCATCATGGTGTTATTCACAGTCAAAGATAAAGAATTTATTTTTTTATTGATATTCTCATTTGGTTCATTACAATTTACTCGAGCCTGGTAACAGACACAGTATTTCTGACGCTGGGAATACATTCCCTGAGATCCTAGAATCAGATACAAAGAACATGCAAATGGACCATATATAAAAAAAAATAGCTGTAAATGTGTATTCTACGTTCTTATGGAATGAATGAGATTAAAAAATATTAAACAATTAAAATAAAAAAAACCTTTTTAAAATAAATGTTGAGTTAATTTTCATAACGCGATAATTTGCTGTGTAATTAATTAATCTAATTAACGCGATAAACTGACAGCCCTATTCTTTTGATTAGCAACTCAGGGGGAAATGTTGCCCGATCACCACCCAATGTCCACGAAGTCGCCCCGTGTGTAATAACTCTGAGGCAGGTCAGCAGCCACTGACCGGATCCCATAATAACTCTGAGGCAGGTCAGCAGCCACTGACCGGATCCCATAATAACTCTGAGGCAGGTCAGCAGCCACTGACCGGATCCCATAATAACTCTGAGGCAGGTCAGCAGCCACTGACCGGATCCCATAATAACTCTGAGGCAGGTCAGCAGCCACTGACCGGATCCCATAATAACTCTGAGGCAGGTCAGCAGCCACTGACCGGATCCCATCAGGCAGCTTGGTGTCCTGGTGTCCGTCCACCTCGAGGGCCAGCTTGGACTCGTTGTGGAAGCTGCCGCGGGGGAACAGGCGCTCCAGGAAGGTGACAAGCAGCCAGCCGGTGGTCCAACTCGCTGTGGATGCGTAGATGGACTGAGCCATCAGGGTCTGACTTCAGGGCCCCGCCCAGGGGATCTCGTCTGGGGAGGTGTTCCGACGGCCCTGCGAGGGAGAAGGTGTGAAGAAGGTCAGTACCACACGGGGGCAGGTAGTAGGGCTGGGCCATATGGCCAAAAATGATATCACGATATGGATATCATATCACTCGATATATATAATTATCGATATTGTTATAAGTATTATATATATATTTTTAAACAACAGATGTATGTTTATTTTGCAGCAATTCTTTGTCGTTGCCGCCATCTTTAGTGTTACAGCCCCTCACACTCCAGTTCTCAGGCTGCAGCTGGTTTGAAAGTGAAAGTAAACCGGCTTCTCTGCTGGCTGTGGCTCCAGGGGAGTTGAACAGTTCTGGCTCTGCTAGTTTATTTTCGATCTTTTGGAGCTTTTTTGGTGGACAAACCACCGCACATGTGCACCGTGACTCGTGACTAGCTCTGCTAGCACACATAGCCTACTGTGTACAGACGGTTTCAAACTGTATTTAAAAAATTAGTAAGCAAACAAAATAAATGGACAAGAGACAAATAAATCTCAATTTGGTCAGTATTGTCATTTGGACAAGCAAAGCCATTACTTTAAGTTGCAGGCAAGAAAGACAAGCCTGTCCACTGTCTCTGGTTTTAAAACTGCCCTGTTGCAAGTCACACAAAAAGAAAAAAAAATTAGTATAGTATAGTGTATAGTATTGTGATTGTATGCTTATCCTCCATCACCAGCAGCTTTAGTTTGAGTCCCTAATCTTGTTGTATGCCAGGTATGACGAAAATACAGTCTATTCTCTTCTGTCTGGTTTACTGCGAGGCGACCTCTGACCTTGGCCGTGTCGTCCAGCCAGGTGTCGATGGTGTCACACTCACTCTCCAAACTCGTACTTCTTGGACCAGCCCGGCGGGGCGTAGCGCAGGCGCTCCTGGACCACGGCGTGAAACCAGGCGAGCAGGAAGTCGAGACGAGCGCGCTCTGTGGGGGCCTGGAGAGGAGAGAACACGGGGTTAATCAACCCCAGAGTGCTGAAGGCGTGTGCTGAGGAGCTGGCGGACACATTCCAACACCGCTTCAACCTCTCGCTGAGACCGAAGAAGGCTCCCCGGCTGTGGAAAACATGCCTCATCGTCCCGGTGCCCAAGAAGGGACGCCCCACCACTCTCAATGACTACAGGCCGGTGGCTCTGACGGCACAGGTCATGAAGGTCTTTGAGAGGCTGGTCCTGGAGCACCTACAACCACAGGTGAGAGACTTTACGGACCCCCTGCAGTTTGCATATCAGCAGAACATCGGTGTGGAGGATGCCATAATCTACATGGTCCACAAGGCCTACTTACATCTGGAGAAGCCGGGCAGCTCAGTGAGGGTAACATTCTTTGACTTTTCTAGTGCCTTCAACACTATTCAGCCTCCGCTACTAGCTGAGAAGCTGTCAGTGATGGGGGTGGAGGACGACTTGGTGGCCTGGATCTTCAACTAGCTCACTGGCAGACCACAGTCTGTCAAATTGCAGGGGTGCTACTCCGACGTGCTGATCTGCAACACTGGAGCCCCCCAGGGAACTGTATTGGCACCCTTTTTATTCACCCTGTACACCTCAGACTTCCGCTTCAGCTCCGGGAACTGCCATCTCCAAAAGTTTTCTGATGACTCCTCCATCGTTGGATACATCACCAACGACAACAAGGAGGAGTACAGAGCTGTGGTGGAGAGCTTCACAGAGTGGAGCAAGGAAAACCACCTACAGCTCAACATCAGCAAGACGAATGAGATGGTGGTGGACCATCGGCGGAGCAGGAGGAAGCCCCCAACTCCCATCATCATCCAGGGGGAGGAGGTGGAAACGGTGGAGAACTACAAATTCCTGGGTGTTCTCATGAACAACAAACTGGACTGGACGGACAACACCAAGGCCCTCTACAGGAAGGGACAGAGCAGACTGTTCTTCCTGAGAGGGCTCAGGTCTTTTAATGTCTGCAGCAAAATGCTGCAGATGTTCTACCAGTCTGTGGTTGCTGGTGCCCTCTTCTTCGCTGTGGTATGCTGGGGGGGCAACAACAACACAGACAAAATAAACAAACTGGTAAAAAAAAAGCAAGCTCTGTGGTGGGAGCGGACCTGGACCGTCTGGAGGTGGTGGCAGAGGGGAGGACGAGGAGGAAGCTGCATGCTATCCTTGAGAACCCCTGCCACCCCCTCTATGATGAGCTGACCGCAATGCGGTCTACGTTTAGCCACAGACTCATCCCCCCCCCCCCCCCCCGACATACCACAAAGCGCTTTGGGCAGTCCTTTGTGCCGGTGGCAATCAGGCTCCACAACCAGGCAGGGCCAGGACGGGCCAACTGCCGTGGACTGGAGGAGCTGGGTTGTGGACTGTAACAAATTAATGTAATTAGTTAACACATTCACAGAGGCTGCGGTCTCGACTCCCGGAGAGTCAGCATTGCCTTGGCTTGGGCTGATCGCTATACTAACTCGTTTGGCTGAGTTAGGGGGAGGGAAGCTGTGGGTGGGTCCTGGGCGTTGTGGACAGCGACCCCTACAGTTCAGTCGGGGCACCTGCACAGTGAGGGTAGGATCTGGAGAAAGGTAGTGTGACCGGTAAGCTGTAAAGGAATGTGGATCACTACCCACTTTCAAAACCTCTCTCAAGGGACACCTACGGGAGACTGCAATTCAACACTGGCCCCTGTAAATATCCTAGGGCTGGGCGATATGACGATATTATATAAATATCGGGTACAGTTCATTAACGATACACTTTTTAAACGTATCGTGGATATCGTGATGTTTTGCCCAAGAGGATTGTGTCGCGTCAATCTGGTCCACACGTTCAAACTTTTGAACACACACACACTACTGCATCAAAGTTACTACTTATGATAACAAAGGCATTCGTTTTGTGGCATTAACGTTATATAGTTACACGTTCAATAACATCAGTGTATTTACATAGCAACGTCCGAGGTCGACCTAGATAGATAGCAAGCATTAGTCGTTCATATCTCAGCCCGTGCTGACTCAGTTGTGCCCATTCTGCGGTCTGTTAATAAAGTTTTCAATCAGACAGATGTATGGAAAGGCTTTTATTATAACATTCGTTGCAGTAAAATCATTATGGCTCGTTTAGTCATCCTGCGGAGCTAAAAGCTAAACGTTGGCCGCGGGGAGCTACCGCTACCGTTGTTGTTGTTTGAGCTCTCTCGTCAAAATCAATGGCGGATATAGCGGAAGTAAAAAATTTAAACGCGCTTGCCGATTGGTGCTAAGAACAGCAGGGCGGGTGCAAGCGGTGTGACGTAATTGGCAGACTCGACTGTCAATCAAAATTATTCTGTTTGCCGTCTGAATGAATGAAAACGTTATTAACAGATTGCAGAATGGGTACAATACAGTACAGCTCAATACAACAACAGTTGACTGGAGGATGCAGACCAGAGAAACACTTTCGTCTTGTTTACATCAGGGTCCCCCATTTTCAATTCATCATATTTCATATCTAAATATAATATCTCATTGCTAAATATATGCAATATATAATCTAATAATCCAATAATCTAAATCTAATATACAATATAAAAATGCTAAATGCATGGGTATTTTATTTTGTCTTTAATGTTAGCTTGCAAACTCAAATACTGTCTTGGTAAGCCTCATAATGAATTGTTTGGGGAAAAAAAGAAAAACATCGTGATGCGTATCGTGTATCGCCGAAAGGTCAGAAAATATCGTGATATCATATTTAGGCCATATCGCCCAGCCCTAAAATATCCTAACCCAACCCCCTCCAATGTACAGTCATTTACCTAGTATGGTTGTCAATAGTCCAATGTACAATTTTGTTTGTTTGTACAGTGTCTCCCCCCCCCCTCAATGTACAGTTTTACTTGTTTATACAGTGTGCCCCCCCCCCCCCAACCACCTCCAATGTAAATTACCCAGTATGGTTGTCAATATCCCAATGTACCCAACCCCCCCCACCCAACCTCCTCCAATGTACAGTTTCTACGTCAAATGTATATACTCCCTTTTCTTGACTCCTTCTGTATCACAAACAGTACTGTATTTGCAAATCTGGTATGTCATAAATGTATAGATGTAGCAGTACTGACTATCTGTATGTCATGTATGTCATATATGTCCTGATGAATTGAAAATGGGGGACCCTGATGTAAACAAGACGAAAGTCTTTCTCTGGTCTGCATCCCCTTAACAATTGTGTGTATTGAGCTGTACTGTATTGTACCTGTTACGAAGGATCAGATTAAACCGAATATATATATTTATTTATTGATATATATTGAATAGTATTTGTATATCGTTTGATATCCCTTGTATATTCCTTGTACATATACACGGAATATCCCTTTAGTCCAGCCCATAATAGTTCATTCTCCTATTGTACAGCGGTCAACCGGCGCCAGGGACCGGCCCCCGGAGCCAAGTTCAAAGTCACCGACACGACATGTCTGTACTTGCCCCGGCCCTGCCCAGGGATACGGCGACAGAAATGAGAGTGGCACTATTTGTGCACCGTGCGTATAAATACGGCGCAGGTGAATGTAGAAGCCCCTTAGCCCCTTACCTCCGTACCCTTCGTGCACTTAGCATGTTACCGATAAGTTGAAGCCTCACCCACGATACAACGTGCGGTGAAGTATGGCCTGTTTGGCCTCAGAGTAGAGCATCGAGACCGCGTGCGAATTAGTAGCTGAATTGTCAGAGTTTGGCACTATACCGTCGAGTGCGACATATTTCTATTGAGTCTTTAATAGTCTATTTGTGTAGTGTATCGTGCGGTTAGAATTCTATAGTGACCAGCATCTCCAACGCTTTCTCGTATTTAGCTAGAGTTCTTATCCAGGCTGGGCCGACCGCATGGCGCCTTCACCCGAGGAGACCTAGGCGAGAACCGTATGGACATGTACACTGGATTAATCTACCTGACGACTACATAGCCTTTGCGGCTGGAATATATTTGCTTTGGTCCTATGATTTATGGAGCGGATAATCGCCGACACCTGCACGTGTTGGATTTACCCCGAGAGGAGTCAAGTCGAGTCGGCGCTCAGAGAGCCTGAGGCCGCCTAGCTTTCTTCACTGTAGAGCTACAGTCTACAAGAGAACCAAGCTGTATTCGTCTGTGGATCAAGAGACTACTGCACCGGCTTCTGTACCTGAAGTCTCCCTAGTCATCGTTGACCAGATGTCCTACTACCGACAGATCTTCTACCCCCTTGCTGGCTTACAACCAGTGGGAACCCTTTCCAGTATCTCCCGCTATTACTAGTGTACCATAGATATAATTCCCTAAGATTCAGGTTGTATAATTACCTCCTGCGTAACCAGAGAATGGACATTCGTTATTGATTTGCCTACGCGTATTCCTTTGCCTTACAAGTGCATTCAAAGAATAATGTAAAGTATCCTATGTACCTTTTGCTCCATTAAATACTTGATTAATACCTTTGACTGGAACCGATTTCATTGTGGGAAGTGTTCATCATATTCATATATCGTGTACTGTATGGCCAGTAATTAAAGTACATAAAGCGGTAGTGGTTTAATGATACCATACTTATCAATACAGTCAGGGAATTGTACCCCTCAGTTACAGTACCCATTCTGCAATCTGTTAATAAAGTTTTCAATCAATCAATCAAACCTTCCACACGTTACACTCTCCCGTGAGAATCTGCGCTGCCAGGCTGGCTGCCGGCTGGCTGCACATGTGTCGGAGGAAAACATGCGACAGTCTCCGGCCTCCCGGACCAACAGTAGGGGGGGGGGGGGGTGCGCAACAACCAGGAAGGGGTTGGGAATTGGCATAACGACTAACAGTGGGATGGGAGGAAAAAATCGGAAAAAAGGTGGGGGAAAAAGATAATAATAAAAAAAAAACATTCATGATTGGACTTGTTTCTTTTTATTTTTCACCACCTTTTTAGCTCTTTTTAGTCCTATTTTAGCGTTTTTTTGTATCCCTGTGTACTTGTCCATCTTGTTTTTAACACATGTATTAACTGTTTTTTAATAGCTGTTTTTAAATTGCTGTTAGGGCTGGTGTCCATAGCGGACGTTTTATGAGTTGTCAGCTCCTTTCTGTCATTCATTTCTATGCTGGAGAAGCGACAGGCGCGCTCCTCTTCCCAGAGCCGCGCCTCGCGTTTTATGAGCTCTCAGCGGCAGCGTTTTTGGTCGGAGCACTCCCAGCTCATAAGGTTGAAACTAGTTCATATACATACACTTGGTGGGAAAGGATTGTGTTCTGTATAATAAATATATATTTTATATTAATAATAATATCTATTTTATATAGCGCTTTTCCAGGTGCTCAAAGACGCTTTACATGGGTAGAAGAGACAAAACTATGGCAAAACAGAACAAAAATAATACATGACAAAATTAAATTAAATAAAACTGACCGAATTAGAGGTCAAAAGCAAGATTGAAAAGGCGGGTTTTGAGGGCTGATTTAAAAGACGTCAGGGTGTTTGCATCACGGATATGGCTGGGGAGGGCATTCTTAGCTCAGTACTTACAGGACTGCTTCTCCGCGGCCCACAGGTGAGGAACAGAGCGCTCAGCGCTGTTGCTCTCCAACCACATGAAGAATTGCTGAGGCACAAAATTAAAGAAAAATAACAGTATTAGGACCACTTAGAGTTTACATAACAAGGAAACCGCTTCCATCAGTCAGAGAGGACAGTTTTGGAATTGAGAATTGTGTTTAGATTTAGATTAGACTCAAATGTAATAAGAGTGCAAATCTAACAGTAATATACAATGTACAGGTGATTAAACTGGGTACAAAATATACAAATTAGTACTACTGAGTGTAGTGCTAATCTACATGATAACAGTATCTACATCAGGGGTTCTCAAACTTTTTCATACCGCGACCAAATTTTAATTTGGAAATTTTTTGGCGACCCCACACACGTGTATCGCTTAATTTCAATATCAAAATAAAAGCAAACGTTGTTGGAACTTGATCATGCATATTTATTAGCAAATAAAATTACAGCACAATGTCATTAATGAAATGAATGAATATTATCAAATGGAATCGTTTCTGTATGATAATAATAATAATAATAATAATAATAATAAATTTTATTTATAAGGCGCCTTTCAAGACACTCAAGGTCGCCGTACAACAATTTAAAAACAGTTCATTAACAATCACAATCCATTTAAAAAATTAAATCAGAAATACGCCTGCCTAAACAGGTGGGTTTTGAGGTGGGTTTTAAATGGGATGATGGAGTCAATGTTCCTGATGTCGGGGGGGAGGGAGTTCCAGAGGCGGGGGGCAGAGCAGCTGAAGGCTCTTGACCCCATGGGGACAGACGGGCTGGGGGGACGGTCAGGTTGATGGAGGAGGCAGACCTGAGGGACCGGGTGGGAATGTTGATGTGAAGGAGGTCGGACAGGTATGGAGGGGCGAGGTTGTGAATGGCCTGAATGTATGGAGGAGGATCTTGTAGTCTATGCAGTGTTTAATGGGAAGCCAGTGTAGTTGGCGTAGGACGGGGGTGATGTGACTGATGACAGGGGTTCTGGTTATTATACGGGCAGCAGCGTTCTGGACCAGTTGGAGCTCATGGAGGTTGTGGGGGAGACCAAAGAGAAGGGAGTTGCAATAATCCAAGCGGGAAGTGATGAGGGAGTGGACCAGGATTGCGGCGCTGTTGGGAGTGAGTGAAGGGCGGAGGCGGTTGATGTTGCGAAGGTGGAACGCAGTGATGCCGGTAACGCGTTACTAAGTAACGCGTTATTGTAATCTGATTACTTTCCCCCGAAAATAGTAATCTAACGCGTTAATCTTTAAAAGCCAGTAATCTGATTGCAGTTACTTGTCCAAGTGGCTGTGCATTACTATTTCGTTACTATCTCATCATAAATTCATAATGCAGGCGGAATGCAGTATTTTATTTCGTTTTCGACAGTCAAAAATACATTTTGAGCTGTTTTTCTTTTGAGAGTGACGTAGTGTGGCAGTGAAAGGGTTACACAAGAATGTGTCCCGCGGGCCGCGGCGTGACTGGACACTCTGTCTGTGAGTGACTCTGCCTTGGTCCAATCACATTCCCCATCCACAGTCTGCGAATCAGAGGCAGAGTAGGGCGGGTCTTCACAGCACGTCATGTGACATATGCGCCAATCGTGTGACAGCAGGGCTCCGTCGTCGGAGAATTCCACCCCAAAACGCTTGGCAAAATTAAAAGTGAGTTTCTGTTCAGACTTCCATCCCAAAACGCTCGTCAGTCACTACTTCACGTTCATATGCGGAGGAAACAAAATACTGTCTACCGCTAAAAACAGCACATCCAATTGCATTGAAAGCATCTGGAATCACAACACTAGCCGACGCTTCGACTAGTAGGTACAGGAGGACTCGGAGGCCAGCCAAACAGCAAAAGAGAGAGATAGTTTCTTTCCCTTTTGATTAATGTATATTTGATGGTGGCAGAGCAAAAGCTCTTATTTGCCAGATTTACAGTTAATTTACATGTTAAAGAGAGACAAATTGAAAATGGGGGACCCTGATGTAAACAAGACGAAAGTCTTTCTCTGGTCTGCATCCCCTTAACAATTGTATGTATTGAGCCGTACTGTACTGTACCCATTCTGCAATCTGTTAATAAAGTTTTCATTCATTCATTCATTCAGACTGATTGTATGTTTATAGAGAGACATTTATAAAAACAATTTAATAGTTACAGTTGATATAATTGAATAGTTCAGCCTGCATTTGTTAGATGTGAATGGATACACTGGTTTTGTAAAACCACTGGCTGGCTGCTCTAATGCTGTGAGCATCATAGACTGTTGCTTTACCATACTTGATGGTACAGAAGCTGAAGCACTAGTTTAACTATTTACGTTATGTGCAGAGAAACAAGTTAAAAACAATTTATGCACTTTCAATAAAGCGTTTAAAAAAAACGGTTGGGGGAACGACGACGACTTCGTAACCTAGTTACTTTCAAAGTAACTAAGTTACTCTGATAATCAAGTAATCAGTAAAGTAACTTGGATTACTTTTTAAAGGAGTAATCAATAATCAGTAATCGGATTACTTTTACAAGTAATCTGTGGCATCACGTGGAAGTAGGCGGAAAGATGGTGTTGTTGATGTGGGAATGGAATGATAGGGTGCTGTCGAGGACGACAGTATACACATTTATAAAACGATCGAGGAATATTTAGCCAAAATATGTTGGCAGAACCTTTTTTTTTTTTTTTTTTATGCGTTCACATGCGCTTTTAAAAAATAAGCAAAAACGAGACTTAACACATTGGGGACGAACAACGGATATATACGTGTTTCGATTCCACCCGTTGTGGACAGAAGCACGGATATATCCGTGGCAAGTTGTTTTGGCTTTTATCCCATTTTAATAACCTATTCAAGGTCGCCGAGCTGCACTGCAGATGTACCCTACTCTTAGGGGCGCCGTCGCGATAATACAGTGTGCCCTGTGGCTGAACGGAGCATTTTCTTTCTTTTTTACTTTCAATGGAGTTTTCAGTTAGCTGGATTCTGGATGTGCAGCCTGTAGCTTGGATTACGTTTTGGATCGTGGATTTCACTATGCAATAAGGGGATTTATCATCAGCCAATGGACATATCGATCTACCAGATGTCAATCGATAACGGGGAAATGCTCGGGGGGGATCCAACCGGCTCATGGTAAGATCTTTTTCACGTAAATTACAGCCCAATCGGGCATTGTTATGATACTGAACCAGGCGATCGGCCTATGTGGCTACTTAGACGAACACGGTTATTGGTAATCAATAATAAGAAACGACGTCCCCCGCCCCCCCTTTCATGCATACATGCTTGAGGATCGTGCCAATCATATACAGTTTGAGTTTTAACTGTAGCATCTGTATAACGGAAATGCCATTGGATATAATGTTAGTAGCTATTAGCCCTTTATCTCGCCTTACAGGAAATATCCTAGCCGGAATCCCTTATAACACTTATATTCACGGCGCTATAAAATGAGAACGTATTGATGAAAAAAAAACGTCTTTAAGCCATTTTGAAGGGACGGTTTATGGTCTCGATTGACAATGAGAATGGACAGATAGCAATACTGTATAGATTTAGCTCTACAAACAGCCCCAAGTCTGTTTACATTTGCTGGTCCTCCTGAGTGATATTAGACGCATCCCAATGGCCCCGAATGTGTTAATGGGAAGGGTGTGCTTGTACATTTGAACATAGTTCCATGATACGTGGCTGCGTTGTGCTGAGAAAGAGGCGCAGATCCGCTTCTACTCTGAGGCGAGATCTGTATTTATTTTTTATTAATGTCAGAGCCGAGAATCCCGCTTCACAGAGGTATGTTGATGCAAACAGGACACGCTTTCTCAGCGCAGCATTACACAGCACTGGGTAGTCGTTCCGGACTGATATCCAGAACTTTGAGAGGGCCTGTCCAGTGAACTTGACTTTCAGTAGCTCGTCACACGAAAGATCGATCAACGCCTCCCGCTCAGCCATGTGCAATGAACGGATCTTGGATCCAGTTGTTCAAATTGTCCGTGCTCTTTCTTTCGGGGAAATAATTCCAAAATTGATCAATGAGCTACATGCTATGTGGCTACATATGATGGGCTTCAAATCACCGTTTTAAATTCAGGATGCTTAGTTTCCAAGTGCCGCTGTGATTTACTTGGTTTAAAGCTCTCGTTAGAAAGGATCTCGTAACACAAAACGCACTGTGGTCTCGGGTCATCTTCTTGGCCAGTCCAAGTAAATCTATATGCCAAGTATTTAGGATCATAACTTCTTTTACTCCGTTTCATAGTAGTTCTGGTATCGCTACTACTAAATTCTGCCTTTCTCTTGGCAGCATTTGGAACACACGCACGTGACGCGCCGCTTCTGACAACAGACCTATCCATCGCGAGTGTCCAAGTTAAATTAATCAACTTTATCATCAACTTTATATGCTTGGCCTGGAAAGCCCCCCCCCCCCCCCCCCCCCCCTGGAAGTGCTTTAGTTACGAGACAGTGTCGATCACAAATATCCGAGTACACATTGACTCACAAAAGACCAGACGATATACCTGCGCAGGGCTGCCTGTCACGCACGCTCGTGCACGTGGCGGCACTCTGCGCTCCTCTGACTCACAAAATACCAGACGATATACCTGCGCAGGGCTGCCTGTCACGCACGCTCGTGCTGCACGTGGCGGCACTCTGCGCTCCTCTGACTCACAAAATACCAGACGTGGCCTCAGTGATTATACCTGCGCAGGATGTATGATGTGTGTTGGAATACTGTGCCTCCGTTGATGCAGGAGAGAGACATGGACACACAGCGGCCAGCTGGAAAACTCAATCTGAGTTGGGCTCACGGATTTTCGCTTGATCTTTTTTTTTTCTTTTTGTCAATGCGCTATCACCTACCCGCAACCCCAATTTGGGTCGCGACCCGTAGTTTGAGAACCGCTGATCTGCATGATAACAGAGTATCTACATGATAACAGAGGATAATATCTACATGCTAACAGAGTATCTACATTATAATATCTACATGATAACAGAGGATAATATCTACATGATAACAGAGGATAATATCTACATGATAACAGAGTATCTACATTATAATATCTACATGATAACAGAGGATAATATCTACATGCTAACAGAGTATCTACATTATAATATCTACATGATAACAGAGGATAATATCTACATGATAACAGAGGATAATATCTACATGATAACAGAGTATCTACATTATAATATCTACATGATAACAGAGGATAATATCTACATGATAACAGAGTATCTACATTATAATATCTACATGATAACAGAGGATAATATCTACATGCTAACAGAGTATCTACATTTATAATATCTACATGATAACAGGATAATATCTACATGATAACAGAGTATCTACATTATAATATCTACATGATAACAGAGGATAATATCTACATGATAACAGAGTATCTACATTATAATATCTACATGATAACAGAGGATAATATCTACATGCTAACAGAGTATCTACATTTATAATATCTACATGATAACAGGATAATATCTACATGCTAACAGAGTATCTACATTATAATATCTACATGATAACAGAGGATAATATCTACATGATAGAGTATCTACATTATAATATCTACATGATAACAGGATAATATCTACATGATAACAGAGTATCTACATTATAATATCTACATGATAACAGAGGATAATATCTACATGCTAACAGAGTATCTACATTATAATATCTACATGATAACAGGATAATATCTACATGCTAACAGAGTATCTACATTATAATATCTACATGCTAATATCTACATGCTACTTACTAAAGAAACTTGAAACTTGAAACTTGAGTATCTACATTATAATATCTACATGATAACAGAGGATAATATCTACATGCTAACAGAGTATCTACATTATAATATCTACATGTCGTACCTCGTCCTCCTTCACCTTGGGCACCAGGTCTTTGAAGGCGGGCAAGAGGCCGAGTCGGACCATGGCCTCGCTCTGGTCGGTGCTCAGACCCTTCACCTTGGGCACCGACGTGCCGGCCAGCGCGTTCTCGTTACCACGCAGGAAGTGCTGGGACTCTGCATCGCACGAGGGCTCGCTGTGAGCAAGGGACGAGAATCATAATGACTTTTAGTTTCATGCAATACCGTCAAAACGTGAAGAGACGGAATAATAAGACGGCCTCGAACGGTCGCCTGGCTGGTCCGGCCTTAAAATTAAAATGGCCGCCATAGAAGGGTGAACAACCATGTCGTGGATATCGGTGTTGTTTCGGCGCATGAGGCCCTGGTGAAGGTGACGCGTAGCCGTGGCAGAAGTATTAATTTCAACGAACAGCACGAATTTTTTTTGTCTCAAGCGCCACATATTAACACTTTCAGTGCCGGCCATTAACATGGTAAAACGTGGTTGAATGCCGGCACCCACTTCAATGATAGCGACGAAACGTTTTTTTTTTTTTTTTTTTTATCGCTTCATTTCCGTTTTATAGCATTTTGAAAAGCCCTCGTTTTCAAGGAAAATATAATGATTCCGTGATAATCTGCATTTACTGGAATATTCTGGCATACACAAAAACTGAAATTTTTCGGCCTATTTATGAATAGTTTTCAAATAAACGCTAGATTATCGATAGTATACGTGTACTTATGCACGCTATAGAAGCGGGCTGAAATATCGATTCTCTCATTTCCTGATCAGCGAGCACACACACACACACACACATATGGGACACGCTGATATCTCTGTGAAAAAAGCTCTGATTATCCCAAGACTGGTAAAATAGATTCCTTACCTCAGATCAGATGTTATCCAAAAAGATTATTCCAATTCCTGATCGCCATTCCAAATATCGATCGCGTTTATTGATTGAGCGTTGTGTGCTGGAAATACATAATCCACGCTGTTCTGATGGTCGGCGATCACAATGGATTCTTCAGTTGGCTTGACGGAAAAGTTAAATGAGGAAACTGCCCCCCCCCCCCCCCCCCCCATCATCAGTCTAAACGAATGGGGTGCAGTACCACAGGGAGAGATGATAGGGGGCGGTATCTTCCCAATTGAGCTCAGAGAGACTCTGCAACACTAGCGTGAGGCTCGATTGATGAAATATGAATTCAAATCGCCAATAAAAAAAAATACAAACAAACAAACACTATATAGCGTTGCCGGCACTCAACTGGCGGCATGAACTAACGACAAAACGCGTTGCTGGCACTCAAAGTGTTAACCAATGCTCATTTCCATTTCCATCACATTTAAAATTCTATGGCAGCCATCTTAAGATACTACTTTAAAAGTTTTGAATGGTGTGTGTGTGTGTGTCTTACTTAGGCATGCCCTTCAGGGTAGGGCTGGGCGATATAACGATAACGATAAATATTGCGATATATTTTAATAATCGATATCGAATATCGAAATAAAAAAAAATCTAAAAATCGTTTTTTTTTTATAATATATATATATATTTTTTTTGTGACCTGCAACAGGGCAGTTTTAAAACCAGAGACAGTGGACAGACTTGTCTTTCTTGTCTGCAACTTAAAGTAATGGCTTTGCTTGTCCAAATGACAATACTGACCAAATTGAGATTTATTTTTCTCTTGTCCATTTATTTTGTTTGCTTTCTAATTTAAAATACAGTTTGAACCCGTCTGTACACAGTAGGCTATGTGTGCTAGCAGAGCTAGACTCCAGTCACGAGTCACGGTGCACATGTGCGGTGGTTTGTCCACCAACAAAGCGCCAAAAGATCGAAAATAAACTAGCAGAGCCAGAACTGTTCAACTCCCCTGGAGCCACAGCCAGCAGAGAAGCCGGTTTACTTTAGCTTTTAAACCAGCTGCAGCCTGAGAACTGGAGTGTGAGGGGATGTAACACTAAAGATGGTGGCAATGACAAAGAATTGCTGCAAAATAAACATACATCTGTTGTTAAAAAAAAAAAGAAAAAAAATATGTAATACTTATAACCCTACTTCAGGGTGATCCTCGCCAGCAGCATGGCGAAGGTGATGTGGTCCAGGTGCAGCATGCCTCTAGCCACCCTGTTGATCACCACCTTTGTACAGAAACAAGACACAGAAGCTAGTCTCCGACACTACTACTGCCCAAACAGAAGCTCGTCTCTGACACTACTACTGCCCAAACAGAAGCTAGTCTCTGACACTACTACTGCCCAAACAGAAGCTAGTCTCTGACACTACTACTGCCCAAACAGAAGCTAGTCTCTGACACTACTACTGCCCAAACAGAAGCTAGTCTCTGACACTACTACTGCCCAAACAGAAGCTAGTCTCTGACACTACTACTGCCCAAACAGAAGCTAGTCTCTGACACTACTACTGCCCAAACAGAAGCTAGTCTCTGACACTACTACTGCCCAAACAGAAGCTAGTCTCTGACACTACTACTGCCCAAACAGAAGCTAGTCTCTGACACTACTACTGCCCAAACAGAAGCTAGTCTCTGACACTACTACTGCCCAAACAGAAGCTGGTCTCTGACACTACTACTGCCCAAACAGAAGCTAGTCTCTGACACGACTACTGCCCAAACAGAAGCTAGTCTCACTACTACTGCCCAAACAGAAGCTTGTCTCTGACACTACTACTGCCCAAACAGAAGCTAGTCTCTGACACTACTACTGCCCAACAGAAGCTAGTCTCTGACACTACTACTGCCCAAACAGAAGCTAGTCTCTGACACTACTACTGCCCAAACAGAAGCTCGTCTCTGACACTACTACTGCCCAAACAGAAGCTAGTCTCACTACTACTGCCCAAACAGAAGCTAGTCTCTGACACTACTACTGCCCAAACAGAAGCTCGTCTCCGACACTACTACTGCCCAAACAGAAGCTAGTCTCTGACACTACTACTGCCCAAACAGAAGCTTGTCTCTGACACTACTACTGCCCAAACAGAAGCTAGTCTCTGACACTACTACTGCCCAAACAGAAGCTAGTCTCTGACACTACTACTGCCCAAACAGAAGCTAGTCTCTGACACTACTACTGCCCAAACAGAAGCTCGTCTCCGACACTACTACTGCCCAAACAGAAGCTAGTCTCTGACACTACTACTGCCCAAACAGAAGCTAGTCTCTGACACTACTACTGCCCAAACAGAAGCTAGTCTCACTACTACTGCCCAAACAGAAGCTAGTCTCTGACACTACTACTCCCCATAGCGCCCGTGTGAATCAATTCTCCGGTTGGCGGTGTGCGTTTCTACCTGGAAGAGGTCCTTGGTGATGACGGCCAGTCTCTGGGTGTGGTCGGTGATGCCCTTGAGTTTGGGGTTCTCGTACAGAACTGTGTGGTAGGTGTCCAGGAAGAAATGGAGGGAATACTGGTACAGGAAGTGCATCTGGACGGAGAGAGAGTGAGAAGGGACAACGGCGGTTAAGTTTGGTTGAGAATACAAACATCTCATCAGCGTTGGAATGTGTGCTCCGACTGTCTGCGCCTGGCATGTTTTTTTTAATTTCTTATCTAATAGGGATGTCCGATATTATCGGCCGATATCGGCATTAGAATGTGATATCGGAAAATATCGGTATCGGTTTAAATTTTTTTAACATTTCTATAACCTTTATTTACCCAGGCAAGCAAGTAAGAACAAATTCTGATTTTATTTATTGTCAAAAGTATGCATATATCGGTATCGGTTGATATCGGTATCGGAAATTAAGAGTTTGACAATATCGGTATCGGTAAAAAAGCCAATATCGAGCATCCCTATTATTTAACCTTTATTTACCCAGGCAAGCAATTAAGAACAAATTCTTATATACAAAAGCAGCCTGTCCAAACAGCAAAGGCCTTTTGAGGGACAGGAGTGTTCAGGTGTGAGGGGGCGTGGCTCCGACTGCACCTGGCGTGTTCAGGTGTGAGGGGGAGTGGCTCCGACTGTCTGCACCTGGCGTGTTCAGGTGTGAGGGGGAGTGGCTCTGACTGCACCTGGCGTGTTCAGGTGTGAGGGGGAGTGGCTCCGACTGTCTGCACCTGGCGTGTTCAGGTGTGAGGGGGAGTGGCTCTGACTGCACCTGGCGTGTTCAGGTGTGAGGGGGAGTGGCTCCGACTGTCTGCACCTGGCGTGTTCAGGTGTGAGGGGGAGTGGCTCTGACTGCACCTGGCGTGTTCAGGTGTGAGGGGGAGTGGCTCTGTCTGCACCTGGCGTGTTCAGGTGTGAGGGGGAGTGGCTCTGACTGCACCTGGCGTGTTCAGGTGTGAGGGGGAGTGGCTCCGACTGTCTGCACCTGGCGTGTTCAGGTGTGAGGGGGAGGGGCTCCGACTGTCTGCACCTGGCGTGTTCAGGTGTGAGGGGGAGTGGCTCTGACTGCACCTGGCGTGTCCAGGTGTGAGGGGGAGTGGCTCCGACTGTCTGCACCTGGCGTGTTCAGGTGTGAGGGGGAGTGGCTCTGACTGCACCTGGCGTGTCCAGGTGTGAGGGGGAGTGGCTCTGTCTGCACCTGGCGTGTTCAGGTGTGAGGGGGAGTGGCTCCGACTGTCTGCACCTGGCGTGTTCAGGTGTGAGGGGGAGTGGCTCCGACTGTCTGCACCTGGCGTGTTCAGGTGTGAGGGGGAGTGGCTCTGACTGTCTGCACCTGGCGTGTTCAGGTGTGAGGGGGAGTGGCTCCGACTGTCTGCACCTGGCGTGTTCAGGTGTGAGGGGGAGTGGCTCCGACTGTCTGCACCTGGCGTGTTCAGGTGTGAGGGGGAGTGGCTCTGACTGTCTGCACCTGGCGTGTTCAGGTGTGAGGGGGAGTGGCTCCGACTGTCTGCACCTGGCGTGTTCAGGTGTGAGGGGGAGTGGCTCCGACTGTCTGCACCTGGCGTGTGCAGGCGTGACACCCCTTCCTGACAGGGAGCGACGCGAGCGAGCGTGATTGCGAAAATGATTAAAATGTATTCGTTTCAATCAGACTATCCTGACCTGCCGCGAGCGACAGCGAACTGAGCGGCGATGTCGCTCCCCCCTCAGATATTCGCTCGCTGTGTCTCTAGTTGAGCGATTACGCGGCCGAGTCACGCCCCTAAACACTTTTTATTGGTCAAGAATCGCAGGCCCCCCCCACCTGTGCTTCCAGGTAACACACACACACACACAGACACACTCGGACACGCGCCGCCTCATATCAGGACAGTGTCGCGCGCGTATTTCGTCTCTAGTTCGCTCGCTCGCTGCCCGTCAGGAACCGGTGTGAGGTGGCGTGAGAGAAGAAAAGTTGCCATGCTCACACCCAGGCCCTTTGGGCAGGAGATGCTGCTTAACCACTAGCTAGCCCACCCAGGCCCTTTGGGTAGGAGATGCTGCTTAACCACTAGCTAGCCCACCCAGGCCCTTTGGGCAGGAGATGCTGCTTAACCACTAGCTAGCCCACCCAGGCCCTTTGGGCAGGAGATGCTGCTTAACCACTAGCTAGCCCACCCAGGCCCTTTGGGCAGGAGATGCTGCTTAACCACTAGCTAGCCCACCCAGGCCCTTTGGGCAGGAGATGCTGCTTAACCACTAGCTAGCCCACCCAGGCCCTTTGGGCAGGAGATGCTGCTTAACCACTAGCTAGCCCACCCAGGCCCTTTGGGCAGGAGATGCTGCTTAACCACTAGCTAGCCCACCCAGGCCCTTTGGGTAGGAGATGCTGCTTAACCACTAGCTAGCCCACCCAGGCCCTTTGGGCAGGAGATGCTGCTTAACCACTAGCTAGCCCACCCAGGCCCTTTGGGCAGGAGATGCTGCTTAACCACTAGCTAGCCCACCCAGGCCCTTTGGGCAGGAGATGCTGCTTAACCACTAGCTAGCCCACCCAGGCCCTTTGGGCAGGAGATGCTGCTTAACCACTAGCTAGCCCACCCAGGCCCTTTGGGCAGGAGATGCTGCTTAACCACTAGCTAGCCCACCCAGGCCCTTTGGGCAGGAGATGCTGCTTAACCACTAGCTAGCCCACCCAGGCCCTTTGGGCAGGAGATGCTGCTTAACCAAAGAGGTACTCTGACATCACCAATGGGGCAGAGTGTGCAGCATGGTGAAAATATACCACCTGGGCAGCTAAATGTGTTTCGTTCCTCTTTCACTGTCACACTACCAAATGGTTAACCCTTTCACTGACACAATACAGAAGGTTAACCCTTTCACTGCCACACGACAAAGTGTTAACCCTTTCACTACCACACTACAGAAGGTTAACCCTTTCACTGCCACTACCGGTTAACTGTCTGCAGTGTGGTAGTGAAAGTAGAGCTGCCGCGGTATTGATGTTTTCCTTACCGCACAAATTTGCAAAATATTTCCTACCGCCGCGTTTTTTTTTTTTTTTAAGTTTGAATGCATTTTTTTTTTAGTAGTAGTCTACTCTTTATAGCATATAGCCTGCCTCTAGTCTAAATGTCTATCTTTAGAGGATGACTTTGCAGCATGAATATTGTTTGGGATTCGGCAAGCACGCATTAGTTATTGAAAGTGAAACACGGATTCGAAGTTTCCCCTCTGGTCGTGCGCCGTTCACTCGGTGTCGCGGGCAGGGGTGGTTACTAGGGATGGGTACCTTTCACATTTGAACCGATACCGGTACCTGTGAATCGATACCGGTACCCAACGGTACCTTTTTTCGGTACTTTAGTCTCAAGAAATTTAATTTACCTACCTCAGTCGTAAAAAAATAATAATCCAAACTTCAAATAACTACAATTTCGACAGTTTTCGGCTTGTCATTGCTCCGACTGCTTTGTTGTTGAATCAAGTCAAATCCTAGGTAAGCATATATTGTGCGTGTGAACGTTGACATGAAAAAAAAAAAGTAAAAAAAAAAAATCGGTTTCTCACTTGATTCGATACTCGGTAGTACCGACGTGTTTCGGTTCGGTACCTCAAAAGTAACGAATTCGGTACCCATCCCTAGTGGTTACCCCCCCGACCCTTTCTTATTATTATTACTATAAAGTTACTACTTTATAATAAAGGCATTCGTTTTGTGGCATTAACATTATATAGTTATACGTTCAATAACATCAGCGTATTTACCGGACCATAGCAAGGCAAGCAATACTCAATTCATATCTCAGTTCCTTTCTTTGCTCAGAGCGTGCCGAGTTGTCCCATTCTGCGGTCTGTTAATAAAGTTTTCAATCAGACAAGTGTATAGAACGAAGGGCTTTTATTATAACATTCGTTGCAGACAGTAAAATCATTATGTCTCGTTTAGTACTCCTGAGGAGCGATGGTAGTCCACTCCGGCGGGGAGCTAAAGCTAACGTTATTAGCCGTATTGTGATGAGCTCTGATCAATGGCTGACATTCAGGACGTAAAAAACTGCAGGACGCTCCAACGTGTGACGCGTCTCTCTTCTGACCAATCAGTGGTCTGCAATGTTTCACGTGACTTTTCTGGTACCCAATAGGGTCGCTTGGAACCTCGATAGAGGAGTAGGGTATATGTATATCTGCAGAGCCGCAAGCCCAACGAGAGGAGGGTACTTTATTATTATTATAAAAAACAGCGGTGATGCGGTATTCAGCCTACTCTGCGGTGGCCGTGATGTAACAGCGATACCGCGGTAATGCGGTAATCGCGGCAGCTCTAAGTGAAAGGTTAACCTTCTGTAGTATGGTAGTGAAAGGGTTAAGAGGGCAGATGTGGTGAGGAAAAACAAACCTCGACAGTTCTGTCCTCCTGGTCGACCCCAGTGTACTATGATTGAATGTAGAGTAATGAGCCTAACTATCCTTTGAAACCCATTATAAACAACCCCATTGGACTGGAGCCTGGTAAGAGGATGAGTCACAGTGAGTTTCTCGACAGTAAAGCCATCCATCCTGCCATCCTGCCTGCACCAGGCAGCATTGTGCCAGACGATGTTAAAGCAGGGCCTGGGTTCAGACCAGTGAAGTGAATCACATGCCTCCTCCGATACATGTGGAGTCGCCAGCCGCTTCTTTTCACTGGGAGAAAGTAACACGTGCAGAGGTTCACGCCATCTCCCCCAGATCCCCTCCCTGCTGAACAGGCGCCCAGACCGACCAGTAGGAGTCGCTGTTTGCATCGAACAGGACTCATACCCCACCGGCTTCCCACCCGCGAACACTGACAATTGTGTTCGTAGGGGTGATCTGACCAAGCCGGAGGTACCGCTGACAGCTGGATTCTAACCCAGAGTCTCTGCAGTGTTGAATATCTATTCGGCACTACCCTCTAGTGGCGAGCTGTGGTAACTGCAGACTCTCTGCTCTGGCTTCAGTGTTGAATATCTATTCGACACTGCTTTTTATTTATTTTTTAGACCCCAGTGAATTATAAATGTAATCTTTAGGTAGACTGACTTGTTTCTGTTTAAAACTGAAGGACCAGTGAATTATAAATGTAATCTTTACATAGACCGACTTGTTTCTGTTTAAAACTGTAGGACCAGTGAATTATAAATGTAATCTTTAGGTAGACCGACTTGTTTCTGTTTAAAACTGTAGGACCAGTGAATTATAAATGTAATCTTTAGGTAGACTGACTTGTTTATGTTTAAAACTGTAGGACCAGTGAATTATAAATGTAATCTTTAGGTAGACTGACTTGTTTCCGTTTAAAACTGTAGGACCAGTGAAATGTAATCTTTACATAGACCGACTTGTTTCTGTTTAAAACTGTAGGACCAGTGAATTATAAATGTAATCTTTAGGTAGACCGACTTGTTTCTGTTTAAAACTGTAGGACCAGTGAATTATAAATGTAATCTTTAGGTAGACCGACTTGTTTCTGTTTAAAACTGTAGGACCAGTGAATTATAAATGTAATCTTTAGGTAGACTGACTTGTTTCTGTTTAAAACTGTAGGACCAGTGAATTATAAATGTGATCTTTAGGTAGACTGACTTGTTTCTGTTTAAAACAGTAGGACCAGAGAATTATAAATGTAATATTTAGGTAGACTGACTTGTTTCTGTTTAAAACTGTAGGACCAGTGAATTATAAATGTAATCTTTAGGTAGACTGACTTGTTTCTGTTTAAAACTGTAGGACCAGTGAATTATAAATGTAATCTTTAGGTAGACTGACTTGTTTCTGTTTAAAACAGTAGGACCAGAGAATTATAACTGTATACTAATATTTAGGTAGACTGACTTGTTTCTGTTTAAAACTGTAGGACCAGTGAATTATAAATGTAATCTTTAGGTAGACTGACTTGTAAATGACCAAGTATGGTTGTCAATATTCCAATGTACAGTTGTACAGTGCCCCCCCCCCCCCCCCCCCCCCTCTCCAATGTACAGTTCCCCCCCACCTACCCAACCTCCTCCAATGTACAGTTTCTACGTCAAATGTATATACTCTCTTTTCTGGACTCTTTTTGTATCACAAACAGTACTGTATTTGCAAATCTGGTATGTCATAAATGTATAGATGTAGCAGTACTGTCTATCTGTATGTCATATTATGTTATGATGAATTGAAAATGGGGGACCCTGATGTATTGATTGATTGATTGAAAAGTTTATTAACAGATTGCAGAATGGGTACAGTACAGTACAGCTCAATACATACAATTGTTAAAGGATAACTCCACTATTTTGGGAAATTAGCTTATTTAACATCTTCCCTGGAGTTAGACAAGAAGATACATACCTTTTTTGTCTCTGTGCGTGCATTTTAGCTTTGGGAATAGATGCTCCGTTAGCATAGCTTAGCTTCATCACTGGAAGTGAGGCAGGACAGTAGCCTTACAGTGCCTTACAGTGTATTGCAAGGTCTGACATTGACCAAACTTGATATGCATGACCTTGGTGGGCTCTAGGTCAACTCCTGAAAAGGGGGTCAATGTCAGACCTTGCAATCAAAAGTTAGGGGCGCACTGAAATTATGGCAAGGGTTATTAGCCCCCTAACTTTTGATTGCAAAGTCTGACATTGACCCCCTTTTCAGGAGTTGACCTAGAGCCCACCAAGGTCATGCATATCAAGTTTGGTCAATGTCAGACCTTGCAATACACTGTAAGGCACTGTAAGGCTACTGTCCTGCCTCACTTCCAGTGATGAAGCTAAGCTATGCTAACGGAGCATCTATTCCCAAAGCTAAAATGCACGCACAGAGACAAAAAAGGTATGCATCTTCTTGTCTAACTCCAGGGAAGATGTTAAATAAGCTAATTTCCCAAAATAGTGGAGTTATCCTTTAAGAGGATGCAGACCTGAGAAAGTCTTTCGTCTTGTTTCCATCAGGGTCCCCCATTTTCAATTCATCATATGACACACATGACATACAGATAGACAGTACTGCTACATCTATACATTTATGACATACCAGATTTTCAAATACAGTACTGTTTGTGATACTAAAAAAATCCAGAAGAAGAGTATATACATTTGACATAGAAACTGTGCATTGGGGGAGGTTGGGTAGGTGGGGTGGGGCTGTACATTGGAGGTGGGGGGGGGGGGGGGGTTGGGTAGGGGGGGGGGGGGGACTGTACATTGGAATACTGACATACATTTGACATGGAAACTGTACATTGGAGGAGGTTGGGTAGGTGGGGTGGGGTTGGGTGGGGCTGTACATTGGAATACTGACAAAGCCATGCTTGGTCTTTATTGTACAACTGGGTTAGGACATTTGTAGGGGCCAGTTTTGAATTGCAGTCTCCCGTAGGTGTTCTTTGAGAGTGTTTTTGAAGGTGGTTAGTGATTTACATTCCTTTACAGCTTTGGGTAGGGCGTTCCACATTGTTGTGGCATAATTGCGAAACGTGTTTAGTCCCTTGTTTGAGCCGAATCTGGGTTTTACATGATTTGTGGAGCTCCCTCTGGTGTTGTGATCGTGGTATTCACTGACCTTTGGGAAGTATTTTTACATGTACATGGGTACCTTGGTCGTGTAGTGTATCTTGTAGACCAGGCCCATTGCAAGTTGCTGTACTCTGTTGTCTACTCTAAGCCATCCTAGGTTGGCAAAGTGTGCAGGGGTGAGGTGGGTTCTAGGAGTCAGGTCAAGCAGTAGTCTGACTAGTTTGTTTTGAGATGTTTGTAATTTGGTTTTTAGTGCCTTTGAGGTGCTTTGGTACCATGAGGTGCAAGCATAGTCGTAGTACCCTTGAATGAGTGCTCCTGCCAGAGTCTTCAGGGTATTCTTGTTTACCAGAGAGGAGATCCGGTACAAGAATAGAGTTCGTTGATTGACTTTTTTTATTACATTGGATGCCATTTTGTCACAGGAAAGATTAGCCTCTAGGATGGAACCCAGGTAGGTAATTTCATCTTTCCTTGTGACAATATTGTCACCCACTGTAACTGAGAAGCAGTCTGTTTTGCTGAGTTTGTTATTTGAACCGAAGAGAATGGACTCTGTTTTGCCCATGTGTAATGATAGTTTGTTGTCGGCGAGCCATATGCAGATTTTGCCTAGTTCCGAGCGGAGGGTTTTTTCAACCTGTAACTTGTTCTTGTCAGAGACCAGCAGGGCTGAGTCGTCCGCAAACAGGAACAAGTTGCAGTCACAAGCTGACGACATGTCATTTGCATGTAAACAAGACGAAAGTCTTTCTCTGGTCTGCATCCCCTTAACAATTGTATGTATTGAGCTGTACTGTACTGTACCCATTCTGCAATCTGTTAATAAACTTTTCAATCAATCAATCGTCGTCGTTTTATTTTTAGCCAAACAACTGCAACTGCCCTCAGCTCGGAACTAGGCAAAATCTGCATATGGCTCGCCGACAACAAACTATCATTACACATGGGCAAAACAGAGTCCATTCTCTTCGGTTCAAATAACAAACTCAGCAAGACCGACGGCTTCTCGGTTACAGTGGGTGACAATATTATCACAAGGAAAGATGAAATTACCTACCTGGGTTCCATCCTAGAGGCTAATCTTTCCTGTGACAAAATGGCATCCAATGTAATAAAAAAAGTCAACCAACGAACGCGATTCTTGTACCGGATCTCCTCTCTGGTAAACAAGAATACCCTGAAGACTCTAGCAGGAGCACTCATTCAAGGGTACTACGACTATGCTTGCACCTCATGGTACCAAAGCACCTCAAAGGCACTAAAAAACAAATTACAAACATCTCAAAACAAGCTAGTCAGACTACTACTTGACCTGACTCCTAGAACCCACCTCACCCCTGCCCACTTTGACAACCTAGGATGGCTTAGAGTAGACGACAGAGTACAGCAACTTGCAATGGGCCTGGTCTACAAGATACACTACGCGACCAAGGTACCCATGTACATGTCAAAATACTTCCCAAAGGTCAGTGAATACCACGATCACAACACCAGAGGGAGCTCCACAAATCATGTAAAACCCAGATTCGGCTCAAACAAGGGACTAAACACGTTTCGCAATTATGCCACATCAATGTGGAACGCCCTACCTAAAGCTGTAAAGGAATGTGAATCACTACCCACCTTCAAAAACACTCTCAAAAAACACCTACGTGAGACTGCAATTCGAAACTGGCCCCTACAAATGTCCTAACCTAGTTGTACAGTAAATGACCAAGTAAGGCTTTGTCAATATTCCAATGTACAGTGTAAAATGTGTGTGTGTCCCCTTCCCAACCCCCCCCCCCCCCCCCCCACCTCCAATGTACAGCCCTCACCCAACCCACCCAACCCCACCCCACCCAACCAACCTCCTCCAATGTACAGTTTCTATGCCA
The DNA here is from genome assembly GCF_963971535.1 of Notolepis coatsorum. Lineage (NCBI taxonomy): Eukaryota > Metazoa > Chordata > Actinopteri > Aulopiformes > Paralepididae > Notolepis > Notolepis coatsorum. Next base: position 178,431,727 of record NC_140171.1, on the reverse strand, counting down.
AATGTATATACACTCCTTTTCTGGACACTTTTGTTTCACAAACAGTACTGTATTTGCAAATCTGATATGTCATAAATGTATAGATGTAGCAGTACTGTCTATCTGTATGTCATGTATGTCATATATGTTATGATGAATTGAAAATGGGGGACCCTGATGTAAACAAGACGAAAGTCTTTCTCTGGTCTGCATCCCCTTAACAATTGTATGTATTGAGCTGTACTGTACTGTACCCATTCTGCAATCTGTTAATAAACTTTTCAATCAATCAATCAATCAAACGTTATTCGCGTTATTTACACGAATTCGCCATCGAAACACGCGACTTAACGAAAACTTTTGGATCCTTCGGTTGGAAATTGCCAATTGGATATTCCAGTGGAAACATTTATCCTTTTACATTATGTTAGATGAGTTATGAAATCCAAGTGTTTGTCAAGAGAGTTAAGCGACAACGAGCGTTTTAAGTGCTATAGCCAAATAACAGATAGAAGCAACAATTCACTTAAGGTTAAAACAAACTGGTCCTCCGCGAAACGCTCGTTGTACAAGTATGAGGGCATTTTAATGGAATTTAACTTACCAACACGGTGTCTTCGTGTTAACTAGCTAACCAAACCGTTTCTTCTTCGGGTTGTTCATCGTAAAAGTTATGATATTCCATAATTCCAATGATTACAGCTTACAGGGAAAGCAGCGTGCGACTTGAAAACACATGATGATGCTGAGTCCAGGTGAAGAGACGAGAGGAGGCGCCATCAATTAACTATGCAGATTGTAGTGAGCAGAGGAACCAGTCAGAGGAGAGGAGGCTGATGTTTATCTCACCGAGGAGTGTGCAGATGAACCAGTCAGAGGATGGGAGGCAGTTGTTAATCTCACCGAGGAGAGGTGTAGTGCAGGGTGAGCCACTCAGACAATAGAGTCAGAGGAGAGGTGTTCAGCTGTTGTTTATCTCACCGAGGAGAGGTGTTAAGCTGTTGTTTATCTCACCGAGGAGGAGATACAACCGGGAACGAGGTTAACCCTTTCACTGCCGCACTACCAAACGGTTAACGTTTTTTTATTTAAATGTTTGTACCACTAGAATACTCTACAGCAGGGGCGTAGCTGGGGGGGGGGGGGGTAGTTTAGGATGATTCCAAGGGCCCAGCACTGCCAAAAAAACAAAAAAAAATCTTTTTTTTACTAGACATCACTCAGGTGTATTATTGATGCTCTCATTGATACTATGTTTGTTTCTGAAGTGTGTGTGTGTGTGTGTGTGAGATATATAGAGAGAGAGGGGGGGCTTTGGTATACTATTGCATTGGTCCATTCATTGAAGATGAACGCAATGCGACATCCTTTACTAGGCTCACCCACCAACAGTGCAGGTGCTGAACTGCTGATCCGAATGTATAGGTAAAAACCATATTATGCGTTTTCATCAATAAAAAAATGACCAAAAAAGATTCCGCTCGTGCGCTTACGCGCGCTCGCATTCACTGGGGGCCTACAAATACATTATTTCAGGGGGCCCAGTATCTGGAGCTACACCCCTGCTCTACAGTGTTGGGGAAACTGTTACCAAACTGCTAACGTTAGCTACTTCATAATGAAAAGTAGAACTCAAATCTATCTCAAATAATAATACAATAAAATAAATAAATGTGATTGATTGATTGAAAACTTTATTAACCTGTTATTCTGTAGACTTTTTTCAGAAATTTCGCCTAAAGGCACATGCCTAAGTAAATGGAAGATTGCTCCACTTCTACAAAGGCGCTAAAAACTAGATTACAAACATCACAAAACAAACTGGTCACTCAGACTACTGCTTGACCTTACCCCTAGAACCCACCTCACCCCTGCACACTTTGACAACAATAGGATGGCTTAGAGTAGACGACAGAGTACAACAACTTGCAATGGGCCTGGTCTTCAAGATACACTATACGATGCTACCGTTACCCCCTCCAGAGGGTTACTGGAAAAGATTACACTCCTCCACATACAAATTTATTTGGAATAACAAACCACCTCGCATAAAAAGATCCACCGCACAGAGAAATAAAGCAGACGGTGGCATGGCAGTTCCAGATTTTTTCCAATATTTTAAGGCATACACATTAAGACCATTGACAATATGGTTTGATCCCCAGGCATTGGTATCCTGGAGAAAATTGGAAGAAAACATAGTAGCCCCACATAGACTGAAGGACATAGCACACACTAAACTACCAATCAAGCACTGTGAGCGGAAATTTGGCCCCATAATTACCCATGCAATCCGGATATGGCGTGAAACACAAAAAAAATATCCTAACCCACAAAAATGGCATAATCACACTCGCTTATTCAATAACAATGCACTCTTAATTGAAAAACGTCCTATAAGATTCCCTATATGGGAAGAGCAAGGCATACACTCATTAGGGGATATTTTTAATAACCAGGGTTTTTGTAGTTATGGAGAAATATGCACAAAGTTTAACCTCACCGAGTCCACATGGCTTTTTTACATACAGTTACGCCTATGTTTGAGGTCTCACGGTGTTCCATTAGACATACCAGTTGAACACCACAGATACCACAAATTCTTCTATGAAAGAGAAACATCGAGAGGTTTTGTATCAGGTTTTTATTATCAATTACTAACGTCCTCGTATGAAACCCTCCAACTAGACTCTGTCTGGAGGAGGGATATACCAGACCTGGAAAGTGACTTTGATTGGCAAGAAGCATGGGCAAATAAATGTCCGTCTTACATCAAGGAACCCGGACCATCAACAAATCAATCTTAACTATATTCACAGGACATACTTGACTCCTATAAGACTGAACAGAATGGGCCTTAAACAAGACTCAAAATGCTCCCAATGTACAAATGGAGACGAATGGACATTTATGCACATGTATTGGGACTGCCCACCAGTTAAGGCATTCTGGAAAGATGTGACCCATCAATTATCAAAACTCGTATCTTGGAATATACCAATACACCCCTCTGTATTACTATTGAATGATGTTTTTGAGTTTGCAGTAAATCCACAGCTAAAGAGATTGGTTTTATCGGGTATCACAGTAGCTAAAAAACTGATCGCATCACGCTGGTTTCAACCGGAAAAAATGTGCCGGAAGGTTTGGTTTCTTACATATCTCGATGTGATTTATCAAGAAATATCTACAGCAAGAACATGGGTCTCAACGAATCCAAAATGTCAATGTGGTTAGAAGTGGTGGAGAGAATAAAAGCTAGCTTATAATGGTAGTGTCTGGTTAGGAGTGAGGGATAATGGAGGTACTATCCAAGGAGGGGTCCGGGAGGGGGGGGTTCGAGCTGGAGCATATGTGTGTAGGGTTTTAGAAAATAGGTATTAGGGGTATATCCTGTATAAGGCATTTGTATAATTGGTAATTTCGTTGGATATACACTGTATACGGTAAAATATTATTATAGACTTTTTTTTGTTTTCTGTTTCTGTACTTGCATGTCATTTTAGCCACCTTGATTGTTAGTTTCATTATGCATTGTGTGTTGAGTACTGACTTTTAATAATTTTTGTTTTGCAATAAAAAAAAAAAAAAAAAAAAAAAAAATATACACTATACGACTAGTACCCATGTACATGTCAAAATACTTTGCGGTAGGTGTTCTTTGAGAGTGGTTTTGTAAGTGGGTAGTGATTCACATTCCTTTACAGCTGTGGGTAGGGCGTTCCACATTGACGTGGCATAATTGCGAAACGTGTTTAGTCCCTTGTTTGAGCCGAATCTGGGTTTAACATGATTTGTGGAGCTCCCTCTGGTGTTGTGGTCGTGGTATTCACTGACATTTGGAAAGTATTTTGACAGATTTCGCGGATATACATAAACATTAATTGGCATAGATCTCTATAAACGGCCCAACACATTGATCACTTTAGGCACACACTAAAACCAGTAACATCACAAATATGAAGCAGGTAATTACCCATAAAAATAGTAAACCTTTCATGGGGTTATTTACAATAATAATAATTCATTTTATTTCTAAAGCACTTTTCATTGTGAAACAAAGGTATGCAGAGTTTCTTGTACTCCTGATTAATGCAATGGTGTGTGTGTGTTGTGATTATCTCATTCAAGGAGCACTACAAGCGCACACACACACACACACACACATTGTTGTTTTTGTTCTATTAGTGATTTACACACTTTCTCAGTTGGTTCATTATAAAAGATACAAACTTGAAAACAAAAGCACTTAAATGTTAAAGAAAAGGACCACAGTAATGAGGCAGAAGGAACATATTATTTTGCACTATAATGGTACAATTGTTATTTAAAAAAGTGCCCCTAAAAAATATTCTGTGCCCCTACGATCTCCGCTAAGAATTGGATGATCGTTTTTTTTTTTTTTTTTTTTTATTGCAAAACAAAAATTATTAAAAGTCAGTACTCAACACATAATGCATAATGAAACTAACAGTCAAGGTGGCTAAAATGACATGCAAGTACAGAAACAGAAAACAAAAAAAAGTCTATAATAATATTTTAACGTATATAGTGTATATCCAACGAAATTACCAATTATACAAATGCCTTATACAGGATAAACCCCTAATACCTATTTTCTAAAACCCTACACACATATGCTCCAGCTCGAACCCCCCCCTCCCGGACCCCTCCTTGGATAGTACCTCCATTATCCCTCACTCCTAACCAGACACTACCATTATAAGCTAGCTTTTATTCTCTCCACCACTTCTAACCACATTGACATTTTGGATTCGTTGAGACCCAGAATTCTTGCTGTAGATATTTCTTGATAAATCACATCGAGATATGTAAGAGACCAAACCTTCCGGCACATTTTTTCCGGTTGAAACCAGCGTGATGCGATCAGTTTTTTAGCTACTGTGATACCCGATAAAACCAATCTCTTTAGCTGTGGATTTACTGTAAACTCAAAAACATCATTCAATAGTAATACAGAGGGGTGTACTGGTATATTCCAAGATACGAGTTTTGATAATTGATGGGTCACATCTTTCCAGAATGTCTTAACTGGTGGGCAGTCCCAATACATGTGCATAAATGTCCCTTCGTCTCCATTTGTACATTGGGAGCATTTTGAGTCTTGTTTAAGGCCCATTCTGTTCAGCCTTATAGGAGTCAAGTATGTCCTGTGAATATAGTTAAGATTGATTTGTTGATGGTCCGGGTTCCTTGATGTGAGACGGACATTTGCCCATGCTTCTTGCCAATCAAAGTCACTTTCCAGGTCTGGTATATCCCTCCTCCAGACAGAGTCTAGTTGGAGGGTTTCATACGAGGACGTTAGTAATTGATAATAAAAACCTGATACAAAACCTCTCAATGTTTCTCTTTCCTAGAAGAATTTGTGGTATCTGTGGTGTTCAACTGGTATGTCTAATGGAACACCGTGAGACCTCAAACATAGGCGTAACTGTATGTAAAAAAGCCATGTGGACTCGGTGAGGTTAAACTTTGTGCATATTTCTCCATAACTACAAAAACCCTGGTTATTAAAAATATCCCCTAATGAGTGTATGCCTTGCTCTTCCCATATAGGGAATCTTATAGGACGTTTTTCCATTAAGAGTGCATTGTTATTGAATATGGGGGTATGATTATGCCATTTTTGAGGGTTAGGATATTTTTTTTGTGTTTCACGCCATATCCGGATTGCATGGGTAATTATGGGGCCAAATTTCCGCTCACAGTGCTTGATTGGTAGTTTAGTGTGTGCCATGTCCTGCAGTCTATGTGGGGCTACTATGTTTTCTTCCAATTTTCTCCAGGATACCAATGCCTGGGGATCAAACCATATTGTCAATGGTCTTAATGTGTATGTCTTAAAATATTGGAAAAAATCTGGAACTGCCAAGCCACCGTCTGCTTTATTTCTCTGTGCGGTGGATCTTTTTATGCGAGGTGGTTTGTTATTCCAAATAAATTTGTATGTGGAGGAGTGTAATCTTTTCCAGTAACCCTCTGGAGGGGGTAACGGTAGCATTGAACTGATGAAGTTGATTCTTGGTAGTACATCCATCTTAACTATTGATACCCTTGCCTGTACTGAGTTTTTAAGTTTTGCCCACCTGTCCAGGTCGTCTTTGATTTTGTTCTGTATTTTTGTGTAATTGTTCTTCACCGTTTGTCTTATGGTAGGAAATATTTCCACACCCAAGCATCTAAAATGTTTTACCATGGGTATCTCACCTGGAAGGGTTGTGTCTTTTTTTGCAGGGGTGTTAAGTGGAAGGAAAGCCGACTTCGGCCAATTTATTTTAAATCCCGATAAATCACCAAAGTTCTCTATCAACTTGAGTAGATGAGGCAATGTGGTGTTGGGGCTTTGCATGAACAATATTACGTTGTCCGCATATAAGCTAATTTTATGTTGTGTGCCCTTGATTACGATTGGTTCTATGTATTGGGATTGTCTTATATATTGTGCTAAAGGCTCTAATGATAGATCGAATAGTCCGGGACTAAGAGGGCAACCCTGTCTGGCTGAGCGTGATACCGGAAAGATTTTGGAGATGAATGTCGGTTTTATATTTTATATATATTTATATATATTATTTATACTGAATATCGGGGCATCCCTAATTAATTTAGGAGTGAAATGCGAATGAAGGGTTGAAATCACTACTCGCAAGCTTGCCCCCAAATATTATTTTCCACTCGCACGGGCCAAATTAAGGGGCAATTTGCGATCATCTCGTCGCAGTGTACAGCCCTGCCCCCCCACCCACCTACCCAACCCCCCCCCCCCACCCAACCACCTCCAATGTACAGTTTGCAGTTTGCCCCCCCCACCTACCCAACCCCCCCCTCCACCCCACCTACCCAACCTCCTCCAATGTACAGTTTCTTCGTCAAATGTATATACTCTCTTTTTTATACTCTTTTTGTATCACAAACAGTACTGTATTTGTAAATCTGATATGTCATAAATGTATAGTACTGTCTATCTGTATGTCATGTATGTCATAAATGTCATGATGAATTGAAAATGGGGGACCCTGATGTAAACAAGACGAAAGTCTTTCTCTGGTCTGCATCCCCTTAACAATTGTGTGTATTGAGCTGTACTGTATTGTACCCATTCTGCAATCTGTTAATAAAGTTTTCAATCAATCAATCAATCATCAATGGTCTGCATCCCCTTAACAATTGTGTGTATTGAGCTGTACTGTACTGTACCCATTCTGCAATCTGTTAATAAAGTTTTCAATCAATCAATCAATCAATCAATCAATCAATCAATCAATCAATCAATCAATCAATCAATCAATCAATCAATCAAACCCGCACAATGCAATACTTCAATTCAGCCATTGGCAATTCAGCCATTGGGTGGGTGGCGCTGCTGAGCGGGCAAATTCCTGAGGGGCCTGACGCGGGGGGCCTGACAGCGCGGGGACTGAGAGTGCTGGGGCTGTATGGGGGTAGATTTCTATCAAAAATAAACAAACGCAAAAGTAGAATCCACAATCGTAAAGTAGAATCCACAATCGTAAAAACTATCCACACAATCATAAAAACGATCCACACAAACACACCTCTCAATTTGTGTTTCATAAATCATAAAAACACGCTTGATTTGTTTATATTTACATACGGAATTCTAAAAACAGCTTGATCTGCTTAGATTTACGTACGGAATTATAAGGACACACTTGATCAACTTGGAGTTACGTACGGAATTTTGAGACAAATATTTAGCTGTTTTCCCCGTGGGGATTCGTGTGTGACGCTTCTTCTTCTTAGAGGTCCATCAAAAATAAACAAACGCAGAAGTAGATTCCACAATCATAAAAACGATCCACACAAACACACCTCTCAATTTGTGTTTCATAAATCATAAAAACACGCTTGATTTGTTTATATTTACGTACGGAATTCTAAAAGTTACGGACAGAATTAAAAGTTACGGACAGAATTTTGAGACAAATATTCCACTGTTTTCCCCGGCGGGCATTCGTGTGTGCGTCTCTACAATTCGTAGCCGCATTTCTGCAGACCCCTCTCTGATTGGTTGAGGCCATTTCTGCAGACCCCTCTCTGATTGGTTGAGCGAAGCCCCTCTCTGATTGGCCCCTCTCCGAATCCCGGATCCCAGTTTTCTGATGAATAGCCCCAAAACATGGAGGTCGCGAACGCAATTTATACGCATGGAAGTATTGATTACACCATAACGAATCATTAAAAAAATATACCGTTAACTGGAATATGTTGTGTGTGTAGTGTATTGAGCTATGCGGGTACCCGTACTGGGAGTAACCCGGATGTGGGACGAGAGACGGCATTCTGTATATGCATGAAGCTGGAGAAGAGACATTATTAAATGAGGGAATCGATGTTAGACTAAATCTGGTCGTCCTGTCAAGTTATTTCATAACACAAGACAAACATCACAGTGTGTGCCTTTACACATATGTTGGATAGGATTATGTAATTGGTTTGTATAGCTTCGCGTATAACGTTAGGTTATGACTATAACCAAGTTGTGAATAAATTCCACAAATGTACCTTTAATACCAGTATTCGTCTGACCACACCCCTCGTTAGCTTACCTTCATAAGCAGGTGTGTGGTCACCTGCTCTCCTCCTTCCCAAGCATTCACCACAAGGCGAGGTCAAGGGCAGCAGCGGCGTCGGATGCCGAGCGTCACCCCTAAGTGCACTGCCGCAGTAACCGTGTTCCAGTTTCAGACAGGGTTATCCCGGGCCTACGGGTCAACGAAAACATTACTTCGGACCGGGCCCGATGATACGGGGAGCACAGGGTCCCCCGAGGAGGTCAAAGACCACTCCAACAGGCCCCTCTTCGCCACGCGTAAGAGAAGAGCGCAAGAATGGAAAACCAGCCCCAACACCCCGTACTTGGTATTCCCAGGAGGTCACCCAACCAAGTACTAACCAAGACCAACCTGCGTGGCGGCCGAGATCCGACGAGATCGGGCGTGTACAGGTTGGCACGGCCGTAAGCCATTACGACAGTGTAGAATACAATGTACCCAACAAGGGTTCCATAGCGCTTAACCCTGCGACACCCGGACCGACCTAGCATTTTCCCCCCTGAAAAAAGCCCAAGTCCCTCAGGGTACCAGAACAGCAGATCTGCATCCCCGGCGGACAACGGGTTTAACTGATCCGGACCAGCGTGACCAGAACCAGTCCCGTGCCCTAACCACGCTAACATGCCAACTCCAGGAGAAGGGGCAGATATGCGTGTTGATCTTAAACATAAAAAGAAGGCGCCACTCAGACGATCGGTGCGAACCGCGCCCGGCGGCCCACCCCCAGGGCGTGAGACCCTTCTACATATGTTCAGATCCATTCCGTTATCATCCCCTGATATGAACGAGAACCCGTCGACAACCACACAGGTCGTCGGAAGAGGAAAACCCCCATCCCAATTGCTTTATAAAAACGCTGTTTTAACCCCAAGCAACCAAGGCGCGCCAGTCAGTTACCTAATGTCCAACAGAACATCCTGAGCTAGCACTATGTGTGCGTTGGGCATATCCACATCAATAATAGGCTATTTAGACCATCTTATTGAATCCCCAAGACGCCCAGGGGAACGACAAGAGGGGCGGGATGCAACCAACTCCATGAATGAATGAATGAAAACTTTATCCAACAGATTGCAGAATGGGTACAACACAGTACGGCTCAATACACACAATTGTTAAGGGGATGCAGACCTGAGAAAGACGTTAGTCTTGTTTCCATCAGGGTCCCCCATTTCCAATTCATATAGATTCATCCAACTCTTTATAATAATAAAGAAGAAGCATCACCCGTATGAACCCAACTGCACAGCTGGGAGTAAAAAACCCGTTCACATGTTTTTACATCCAGTCACTCCTTTTAGTCAAAGAGTAAAGACCGGACCCTCCCAGAAACCTTCCCACATGAGTCGTAGTCATGAAAAAGACATGTCAACTGTGAGTCACGTGACCAACTGACTCAAGTTTACACATAAATCGAGCGTAGCAGAACCGTAAGCCCTACGCTCTAACTCGACACCTTAACACTCTTTAACTCACGGAAGGCGTCGCCATAGCAACATCGCTATGACAGGGGGAAACCCTGCACACGGCTCCTGTTTGTAATAGGAGTCGGCATGACAACCCTCCCCCCCCCCCCCCCCCCCCCTCCCTGCCAAGACGTTCTAACGGCTCGGCCCTGACTGGCACAGCAGAATGAGATAAAAACTCCTAAACCAACCAAGTGGGAAGGAGGGGTTTATTCGACACCCCCTTCTTTCCCTACACACAATAACAACTGTAGCATTTTGAAAACCTCCGGTAGAATGCTAATGTATAGCGTAAGCTAATACAATGCCCGCTACCCACAAAATGTGAACAGGATTTACAACAAAACAAGTTGCATGCGTGTGAATCCTACACCCGTTGACTATGTCGTAAATAGCAAAAACGCTGACCGAGAGTAACGGCTAGGCCGTGGAATGTGTGTGTACGAGTATTACTGCAACTAACACAACGTTGTGGGACATATATACTTTGTTTATGCAATGGAATACCACCAGTTTCTACCTGCATGTGGAGCGTCAGGCTAATAGAACCTCCTATGACTGAATGTATGCTTGCAGACCTTGCTTAATCTTGTAACACAACATGACTCATCTCTCAACGTAATAGTGCCGCTCGAGTCTTGCCACCCCGAGGAGCCCCGGAGGGATGGTAGTTAACTGTCTGCTGGTCTCGACGTTCCCTACCGTCTCCTCCGGTCGTGGATGGGCCGGCGGTAGCAGAAGCGCCGTCTCGTCTCCTGGCCTTCTTGGAGGGGCCAGCAGCGGCGGTAGAGGCAGTGGTAGGGACGACGGAGACAGCTCGACGTCGTGGAAGCCTTCTGACTCCACCGGCAAGGACGGGAGGCGGAAAATGGGGTTGAAGAATGGATCTCTCCTCTGCCATCTCTCTGCACGTTGAGGTCATCAACCGCAGGGCCTTCCCGAACAGACCAGCATCGGAAAGGGTGGCCGTCAGAAGAGGGGCTCTCTTCTTCTCTGGCACACGGGCCTGCTCCAGCCAAAGGTGGCGCTGGCTCAGGGTGGCCAGGGCGCGGCACTTTCCCCGAGGCTATGGCCAGCACCTGGGTAAGGTGCAGGACAGCTCCTGCTGCCTGGGTGATCTGATCGCATTTTACCTCGGTCAGATACATGCCGCCCGTCATAATCCCCGATACAAATCTAGCTAGGTGGGCGATGTTAGAAGCCGCAGCCAGCGATTGTGTACCAGCGATAAATGACTGGTCACCCCAATATGCCAATCGCCTAGCCGATCTTCCATGGAGGACCGGTTGCATAATGGTTCCCACACCACATCCGGACAGAGGAGAGCGGCCATCGGACTATCAAGCCGAGGCACGCCCTCCCTCATACCTTTGACTAACCCCGACACCCGCGTAACTGGTACGTAGGTGGGGGTAAGTCCCATGATGTGAGACACCGCCTGACCCTGACGAACATAGGCCCCCATTGAAGGGAAAAATGGGTAGACAACATCCACCCCTCTCACCGGGCGACGCTGCCAGAGATGACCTATGAGATCGTCAGGGACAGGAGCAGGCAATGGCAGCGGCAGCGGCACGCCGTTTGCAGCAGCGGCTACCGCCATGAGCTCGGGAACCAAAGCCCGCAGTTCCCCCTGCTGACCTTCCTCCACCGAACCCGCATCCCTCACATGCAGCAGGCTGCGACTGGTCAAGGAGCCACAGTCTGATGTGGCTGATAGTAGGGCATCCTAGGCGGTTTATTCATAACGTTATGCACATTTCACAACACAGCCAGCGTTCAACATGTTTACACTCCCCACTTACTGTACAATGTAATGTCGTATATTTCTAAATGAAAACATGAATAAAGCAAACTATAAATGTACCAAAATATTGAGTTATAAGAAAGAGCCGGAAAAACACCATGTTGGTAGAAAGAGGGTAGAGCCAAGTCGACTCTCCCATCACCCCAACAGATGGCTGACCTTAAGATAATTACTGGGCCCTCCAGGCTATATTAAGATAAGGCAGGAAGGACTCTAGCTAAAAGAGGAACAAAAGCTTACTCAAGAATGACCCATTTGCCCCCACCGGTCGAACCTATTTGGTAATAACAGACAGAAGGAAGGAACTAAAACAAACTGAAAATAACAGTGAGATCAAAAGGTCATATTTACCCTAAGTAAGGGATTTCAGGTTACGACATGGCAGATGGTTAGGGGACCGAGTAAAAACGGACTGTAAACAGAGCCTCTCAGATAGACGAGTCAGCAGCACTCAAGTAAGGCCAAATGTTCAAAATGCATCAAGGAGATAAAGAAAACTAATAAGGTTACATGTAGGCATAAACTCTTAGAAACTATTAGAATAACTTAGTCACAATAAAGAAAAGAAACTCTTAAAGCTAGAAGGTAAAAATATACCGTATTGGTCAAATGTTCATCAGGAAAATAAGGTGTTCTATTAAAGAACGGATATATAGGGTTTGTTATCTGGGCACTGTCTGGAAAAGTAGTCTGGTTCTTATCTAGACTATGTAAACCTTTTAGTCACAAGCATGATGTTGTATTACTCAGTGAAGAACTACCCTCTCATTAAGTAATGATTAAAGTGTCAGCAGATTCAAACTGTGAAAACCGTTGTCAGAAGACCCAGGAAAATTGTGTAACATGTGGACACAGGACACCCTCAGACAAGTTCTGCTGGAATGTGACAGGAATAGGCAGGGTCTCCCCGTCCCTCTCGCTCTCTGTCTCCCCCTCCCTCTCTCTCGCCCCCTCTCTCTCTCTCCTCTGATAAAAAGGGCGAATGGCGACTCATGAGACACACGACTCACACCAGAAGAAACCTGGAGAGACTCGACACACACACCCGGTGACACTCAGAGGAGACGGAGAAGGATCCCTGCAGAGCCAAGCCGTGACACAGAGGGACTGAGACCCGATGACAGACGAAATCGCTTCGCATCAGGAGAAGCGCTGACACACCAGAAAGGACCTGAAGACCCAGAGACATGGGGACAGAGGATGACAGAGATCGCATCGCAACTGGAGCACTGAGAACCTCCACCGACGGAGAGAGGATCACCAACCGGAGCTTGAGAGCCGAGCCGGAGACTCAGAGCCACTGACACCCAATGACAGAAGATCGCTTCGCAGCAGGAGATCCTGCCACGGAGAGAGATGAAATCAAGAGCTCCTTGCTTGAGCGCTGAGACTGAGGAGACCAGGTTGTCTTGACAACCAGACCAGCGAACCACAAGAGAGGACTCGGTGTTGGCCAGGGACCACTTAAGACAGCGAACAGCACCGAGAGACGACAACAGCCAAATGAAAGAGACGATGTACTGTTTTAATTCCTAAAGCTGTTTTATTAATAAACACCGCCGCCCGTTGATTTTGACCATATCGTCAGTCTCCTCTTACTTGAAACCGAACATCTGAAAATACCTAAAACCATGCAGAGGAAAGGGTGAAATAGAACACTATACGATCAATGAACTTAGATAAAAGATACATGAATTAAGAAGATACACTTCAATTGGTGCCATGACCCGTCCTGCATTGGGCCAGTACCGGTTTAAAAACCATAGCAGCCACTTCTCAAGGACACAGAGAGGTTCTCTCCCCCTCATCGATGCTCTCTACGACTGAGGACTGAGGATCGTCACCGTTGCGACCGAGGCCAGTGGGAATAGGTAAGTAGTACTAATGTGTTTAAAATTGGTAAATGGTCGAAGCAGTCTCGCATTTTGGGGTTGCTATTGCATTAGGTAGAAATGAGTTGTAAATGGACCAGGATAATGTTGGTGTTGGAGGGGTACCGGGGTCCAGGTTTCACAACCTGGCTCTGGTCTCAGCCACACACCGGCGCTGCACTTAGAGATGTTCAGTTAGGATACCTATAGTGGGTACAAGGCCAAGTGAGGAGAGGAAATAGATGTCTGTATTTAGTTATATCAGTTTAGGGGATAGGCTTGGGATTTAGGTAAATTATTTGAGGGTACCGGCGTAGGAGCAGTAGAACGGAGATTAGTCACAGATAGCGGGAAGTGGGACTGTGCGTGACGTAGTGGTTCATAAGAAGGGTAAAGAAACGTAGTCAGATCTTAAAGAGTAGAATAAAAGTTCCGTGGTGAAGTACGGGGGTAGCCTGGTTCCGCGAAGAGATAAACCGTGGTGAAGTTCAGGGATAGCCTGGTTCCGCGAAGAGAAATAGAGAACAGGGAGGTAATTGGTTGCTTTTTTTCCGCGCCATCATTCGCGGACTTCACTCTTAGAATCGGCACGTATAACAGACGAGTTTAGAAAGACGTTTTCATACAGATCTGTTGTAGTGTGACCCGACGGAATCTGCTTAAAAAATTCGCCTTTGGTACGGATTTTTGAGAAGGTATTTGGTCGATTTGGGGGTGAGACAGGAAAAAGCTCCCCAAACGGCGCTGAATATGAAGATTGAGAGGCTGAGAAGAGGAATGATGGGGGGGGGGGAAAGTAACCTTTGGAGATAATGCACTTGTGGGAGAAATGCGTGGGGTAACTGCACAGGGGATTAGAACAATAGGAAGAATATTGTGTGAAATGAAGCAAGGAAATGCGTTTGGAAGGAATGTGTGCATAAATGAATGGTGTGCTTATGAATGAGACATTAATTTGTTAAGTATATGTGTTTGAATGGATGGATGTTAGGAGCTCTGAGTAAATGTCAAGGTATTTTTTGTATTATTATGAACCAGCTGGTGGCCAAGGCTGCAACGGAGAAACCACACCCCTGTCCTGCCAGCATTAGCTGGCGCGACGGGACTAGCGTGTGGACGCTGTGTTGCGTTTTTCGAGTGAATTGAATGAATGGCATGTGAGATGGATCCTAGGAGATGTGTAATGTGCGTTGAAATTTTTCAAATCGGGGCTGTAGAAGTTTAAAAGTAATGTAGTAAAGATCAAAGAAAACGGGGATTTTAGAGCTGGTGACGTCATAGGGAGCGTCGGAGCTTGGGGTGCGTTAGATTTGGAATAACGGGGCTAGATCGGGAGCGTTAGATTAAAAATACGGAGCCGGCCGGGGCCGAGCGGGCGAGCATGCTAGAATGAGGATAGTAATATAGGTTCTGTAAACGGGGGCTTAATAGGATTAAAGTTATGTTACGGGGTGTAGCTGGGGTTGTGTAAACGTCGCGATGTGTTGTGCCGCTCGAGTCAACAGGACTGGGCCGTTTAGGAGAAGTGATGTTGGATGCTAAGCTAAGCTGGTGCTAGCGGCACTGAGCTAACGAAGCTAAGATGCTAAGCTACCTGTGCTAACAAAATAGCATGATTGAACTCTCGGGGAATCTCGCGTGTTGCTACTCTTTGCTAGTGCGGGATCTTAGAGGGGCGGTGGACAGGTACTTCCGGTGTAGAGGGTTCTGGGAATTGTAGTTTTGTGGTTGAGGTAGAACGTCGAGTTGACGTCTTGGGGTGGTTTACGTAATGACGCACTTGCGGGGGAGGCGTGGGCGCCTCCTACAGGAAGTGGTGAGTGCTGCAGTGCGTTGGTGATGATGAGCGTACGTTCCAGTGGAGGGCGCTGTTGCCTCTTTTATAGTTTCACCTTTACAGGTGGGACGGGGTGCAGTAAACAATAGAGATCAGTTGTGATTATTATAGGTTTTGAAGCGCGGCAATCTGTGGGGATTTGTAAATTCTTTATATTAGGTTTTTTCTGTTGTTGATGATGGGTGTGTTTACTGGTTTGATTACTGATAGGTCTGTATTTGTTATGGGCCAGGGGTAATGGCGCTGGTGGGATAGTATGGGATAGATGTGTGAGTTTGTTTGTGACTTTGGTTGCATGAAACCCCCCCCCCCCCCCCTTTTTCCTCTGTCTCTTCCTCCCTCGTTCACACTCCTTCCCTCCCTCCCTCCCTCCCTCCCTCTCTCCCCCCCCTCCCCCCCCCCGCCCCCCCTCCGCTCCATCCCTGTCTCCCGGCTTAACTTTGTGAGGGGACAGGTGCACAAAGGGAGTTTTTGTTTAGTATAGATTGCCTGATTGATTGATTGATTGAAAATTTTTATTAACGGATTGTTTAATGGGTACGATACGGTACAGCTCAATACACACAATTGTTAAGGGGATGCAGACCGGAGAAAGACTTTCGTCTTGTTTACATCAGGGTCCCCCATTTTCAATTCATCATGGGCGTGGAGTATTGGTTATATTAATATAGTGTTACTTGCTAAAATAGGATTACATAAGGATAGATAGAATATTCATGATCATTTTTTTGGTCTGATTAAAGTTAAGGTTGATTTAGACGGTTTTGGTAGTAGTTAATGTTGCATTGTGTGACCCCCCCCCCCCCCCCCTTTCCTCCCCTTAGTCCCTGTATCCCTGTATCCCTCCTTCCTTTTTCTTTTCCCTTCGCCCCCCCTCTGTCTATCCTTGTGCTTCGCCATCCCTAGGTTTGTGGCATGTTGTGGGACATAGTTGTAGGTTTATTTGTACTGCGTTGTTATTGTATATGTGAAGTAGGTACCGGATGGGCGCTGGCCTGTCTAGGTGCAGGTGGAGGTAGGATGATTTGTGATATTCTTGGTGTGGTAGAAGCTTGGGGTGATTCCGTTCAGGTTCGAAACTGAAGGGAGGACGCTTTGGGCTGTGAGTTGACGGTTCTTTGTGTATTCGGAGAACTGGGAGGATATTGCGGTGGCATAGTGCGGGTGTCCATGAAATTATTAACGTGGCCAGCTGTACTATGTGTCGGTCAGGGTTTTAGTGATCTAAGTTGCTAAAAGTTTATTGTTTTCCCTGATTAGGTGGTTGGTAGCAGTAGCAACACTGATTAATTTTTATTAAGTGTTGTGGGGGGTAATGGTTGTGTGTAAGGAGGAATGAAATGGATGTAGTATGAGAAGTGAAGCGAAAGCGAATAATACATTTAGTCGATACGCTAATCGGGCATTTAAAAGTAAGAAATAAGGTTAGGATGAACAGATTCATCAAGCAAAGAGAGATTAGAATCAGATGAAGGACCAGGTTTACAAAGGATTATTAGACAATGGATAGGAAGGGGATTAATGATTATATTTCCCAGGAAACCAGTGGAGAGAGCACACAGGGGATTGGAAAACTCCAGTGTTCCTGTTGAAGGAACGGACAAAAAACAAGATAAGCTGTATCGTTATTTTTTCAAGCAAATCACACTGTGTCTCTTTAAAATATTAGTATAGTGTTGCCCGACATTTCCAATGCATAACGAAGAGTGGAAATAATAAGGGAAATGCCACTGTATTAAGTCTGGATTTCTGCTTTCTTTCTATACAGATGCTCGGCCGGACAGGTGCTCTAACGACTTCCATAACCTTCTAGGGAAAACGGCTTTAAAGGCCTTGGTATAAGTATGAATGATAAGCCAATTATCAATCCTTGTCTGCACAGTAAAATTTTGACAGTGTGAGTGTTTTAACTCAAGTAAGTAGAAAATAGTGTAAGACGGAGAAATTTGTTTTTTCAAACGGTGGTTACAAGAGAGTGTTGAAAGTGGAATGAATGACAGTAGCATAGGAAGTTTACCTTAGTGGGACATTTGATAGGAACAACTGAAGCATTAGATGCAATAACAATAGAATAACAACAACGACAATATGGAAGAGGGCCTTAGTGATCGGGCCATTGGGGGGAGTAGGCCGAGGGCCTCTGCAGACATTTCCCAGATAGACTATACCAGTGATGATCTGATTGATTTGAATATGGACTTCTCTCATGTGACCAGTACGACAGAAGGACTTGGAATGATGACTTTGATTCCAACACAGGGGAGTGAACCAGTGACAACGGTGTTACTCCAACCAGAACCGATTCAAGCTGGAGTGTCCATTGCAGGCGACTGCGGTTTAACCAAGGGGCAGAAAAAGAGACTGAGGTTACAGCCGTCCCACGAAGTCCACTCTGGCCGGAGGGCTGGAACTGAGACCGACAGCAGGTATGGAATACACGAACAGTTTCTACAGCCCACCCAGGGACGGCAAGCCGCCGGTGCTGAGATGGGGGAAGAGGCAGCATACTATAGACAACAGAGAGCGTTTGTGACAGCGTTCGAACAACACGAGGCAGTTCATCGAGATCTGATGAAGATACAGCTGGAGATCGGTCAAGCCGCACACGAGACTCAGAGACTGGGACGAGAACTGGCGAGAAAGACTGTGCTACTAGAAGCGACAGCTGTTGAGATCATGCTTCGGGCGTCTGACCTAGGCCGCTGTGATCAAAGAGTGCCCTGTGCTCCGTTGCCCGGACAGGGAACTGGGCCGCAACAGGGTGAACAGGACCGCAGGAGGGGTGAGTTTCCAGGCCCCTCCCAACAAGAGAAGGCCCGAGGAGAGGCAGCGGAAAAGGACAGGTATGCCCCTCTCTCCTCCAGGCAACAGGACATGCGACCAGAGGACAGGAGAGGGGTGGACCTGGCGAGGACTGTGGGGGGCCAGCCGAGAGACTGTGGGAGTCGTGGTGAACTGGAACCCCTGGGATGGCCGGCGTCGGCTGTGTGCTGGGGTTGTGGGGAGGTTGGCCATTTCGCTCGGTCATGTGACAAAGGGTGGAGGCCTCAGCGAACGTCCAGAAAAAAGAAATGAGCCAAACAGGGTTGCTGGGAATGTGGAGAGTTGGGACATTGTCAGAGGGGGTGTCTGCATAGGTCATAGGTTAATTAAGAGCAAAGCGGAAATGCACCAACAAAGTCTTTTAGGTGCTCGGGAAAATAGAGTTATTAATAAGTTAAAATGGGAAGAAGGACTGATTGGAATAAAAATAGAATAAAAAATATATAGAAGCGTTGATACATTAGATTATGAGTGGAAGCGACTAAAATGGATGTGCAACTAACAGGGAGAGATGAAATGACTGACAGATGCATGAGCCAATTGTACTAACAGTTAATTAATAGACAAATCATGGGTTTTCCTTTTTGCTACAGTGTGTCTGATCAACTCTTGCTGTGGCAGTGAGGAAAACGTAAGGGAGAATGGTATGGTGGACGATTTTTAGTATCTCCCACCTGTGCAGCCTGGCCCGGCTGCACAGATTGGAGAGAGAGAGAAAGATGGTCACCGCAATGGCTCTTGTGGTCATGTGAACTCTGAACCAGACGGTGTCAGAGAAGGGTTAAACATTTGGGTTTTAGACAGGAACAATGGAACATATAATATTAGACAGAGTTAGAAACAAAGGACTATTTATAGTAGTGATTACAATACTTGATCAAAGGGTGGTCAAGGTTGAATTAAGGAATTAAAAAAAAAAAAAAAAAAAAAAAAAAAGAACAACAACAATATTATTATTTCATTACTTATTTTATTTCTTTTTGGATTTCTGATTTTGCTGTCTTAGTTTTGCGGGGGTATTTATGCCTCTGGATGATAGTTTAATTCTGTTGGATGGGTGTGTAGCATGTAGGCACTCACAGTTTTTTTTGTTTATTTTTGATTTTCTTTGTTTTTGGTTGACTATATTTTTTTTAGGAACTGGCTGGCTGGGGGAGTTCTCTCGCCGGTCAGGGATAGCAGGTGGTGGTGACACAGCGAGACTGGTAGGAGGTCTGATATAATGAGCTGGAAACTGGAAAGGGACGGGAGCTGGTTCATGGTTTGTTTTCCGCTCATTGAGACTCCAGATGTAGAATCTGGAGGGTTGTGTCACTTTTTGGGTTATGATAAGTGTTGGGGGAACATATTTCTCTGTCTATAAGAAAGCTCTGTAGGTTGTTGGTCGCAATTTGGCCAGACAGTGTTCATGTAGAGTGCAGACATGTGAATTTGATGATTGACTTATGGAAGACTCTGCACCGGCTTGTTGAAAGCTGGCGGAGTGTGTGTGATGTGTGTTTAAAGGGACTGTGGTTTGTTGACCATGCACATAGGATCTGTTGGTGATTGGCCTCGTCTAGAGCTGACTGTCCGGACCGAGGAGCTGTCGGGAAACGAGGTATTTGGAAGTGAAATAATGGTTATTCCACTGTCAAGGGTGGAGGTAGTTGTGTTGATCTTGAGATATTGAATCTAGTAAAACAGTACAGCACAAAAAGAAATGAGACAAAGATGATTTGATTGAATGCTAACGTAAGAAGCTGTGAAATACATAGATAATGAATTGGAGAAAAATGTATTGTCAAAATGCAGAACAGTAAAGATGTATCTGTGAAAATAAATGTTTCCAATCTATTGTGTGTTTGTAAATAATAATCCAAAAATGCAAAAAGGACAGAGGGAAAATCGATTCCTTCTGTGGAAAATCGGAGCAGTACCAGAGACCTGCATACAACGAAGAAAGAGGCGGTGGTTAGCACAAGATACAACAAGAAGAGAACGGTCAAAAACGAGTTAGCAGTAAAGGCTTTAGGAGGTTTAAACAGGGATAACTGACAGGGATGAAAGCAAAGGATAATTGAGGCCTCAGTGGTCTTTTTAAGGAGTAAAAATGATTTATGTTGCTTGTTTGAATTTCCCTCAAATGTTTAGAGAGTTAATCTTTTAGTGGTGTGATGTATTAATCTTTTCTTGCAGAGTCCATTACACAAAATAGACATTTAAGCTAAGTACATGGATAAATATAGTCTTAAACAAAAAGAAGCTGAGAATGGTACGATCATCTCTTTGCATAGAGAGACGGACCTAGACTGGATGTCATAATAATAACTGATAATGTGTATAAACTGTGAAAGGAGGAAAAGGTAGGTGAAATGATGATTTTGTAACTGTACAGATGGAAAGGGTTTTGTAGTTCGATTTGGGGAAATTTTGGATTTTTTTGAAAATTTTAGAAAATATTAGCAAAGATTATGAGAATGATTTTAAACATGTTTAATTTAGAATATTAATGTTGTATAGGAGGTTATTAAACCCCCTAAGGGTGGATTGTCGTATATTTCTAAATGAAAACATGAATAAAGCAAACTATAAATGTACCAAAATATTGAGTTATAAGAAAGAGCCGGAAAAACACCATGTTGGTAGAAAGAGGGTAGAGCCAAGTCGACTCTCCCATCACCCCAACAGATGGCTGACCTTAAGATAATTACTGGGCCCTCCAGGCTATATTAAGATAAGGCAGGAAGGACTCTAGCTAAAAGAGGAACAAAAGCTTACTCAAGAATGACCCATTTGCCCCCACCGGTCGAACCTATTTGGTAATAACAGACAGAAGGAAGGAACTAAAACAAACTGAAAATAACAGTGAGATCAAAAGGTCATATTTACCCTAAGTAAGGGATTTCAGGTTACGACATGGCAGATGGTTAGGGGACCGAGTAAAAACGGACTGTAAACAGAGCCTCTCAGATAGACGAGTCAGCAGCACTCAAGTAAGGCCAAATGTTCAAAATGCATCAAGGAGATAAAGAAAACTAATAAGGTTACATGTAGGCATAAACTCTTAGAAACTATTAGAATAACTTAGTCACAATAAAGAAAAGAAACTCTTAAAGCTAGAAGGTAAAAATATACCGTATTGGTCAAATGTTCATCAGGAAAATAAGGTGTTCTATTAAAGAACGGATATATAGGGTTTGTTATCTGGGCACTGTCTGGAAAAGTAGTCTGGTTCTTATCTAGACTATGTAAACCTTTTAGTCACAAGCATGATGTTGTATTACTCAGTGAAGAACTACCCTCTCATTAAGTAATGATTAAAGTGTCAGCAGATTCAAACTGTGAAAACCGTTG
The DNA here is from genome assembly GCF_963971535.1 of Notolepis coatsorum. Lineage (NCBI taxonomy): Eukaryota > Metazoa > Chordata > Actinopteri > Aulopiformes > Paralepididae > Notolepis > Notolepis coatsorum. Next base: position 178,410,008 of record NC_140171.1, on the reverse strand, counting down.
TCAGAAGACCCAGGAAAATTGTGTAACATGTGGACACAGGACACCCTCAGACAAGTTCTGCTGGAATGTGACAGGAATAGGCAGGGTCTCCCCGTCCCTCTCGCTCTCTGTCTCCCCCTCCCTCTCTCTCGCCCCCTCTCTCTCTCTCCTCTGATAAAAAGGGCGAATGGCGACTCATGAGACACACGACTCACACCAGAAGAAACCTGGAGAGACTCGACACACACACCCGGTGACACTCAGAGGAGACGGAGAAGGATCCCTGCAGAGCCAAGCCGTGACACAGAGGGACTGAGACCCGATGACAGACGAAATCGCTTCGCATCAGGAGAAGCGCTGACACACCAGAAAGGACCTGAAGACCCAGAGACATGGGGACAGAGGATGACAGAGATCGCATCGCAACTGGAGCACTGAGAACCTCCACCGACGGAGAGAGGATCACCAACCGGAGCTTGAGAGCCGAGCCGGAGACTCAGAGCCACTGACACCCAATGACAGAAGATCGCTTCGCAGCAGGAGATCCTGCCACGGAGAGAGATGAAATCAAGAGCTCCTTGCTTGAGCGCTGAGACTGAGGAGACCAGGTTGTCTTGACAACCAGACCAGCGAACCACAAGAGAGGACTCGGTGTTGGCCAGGGACCACTTAAGACAGCGAACAGCACCGAGAGACGACAACAGCCAAATGAAAGAGACGATGTACTGTTTTAATTCCTAAAGCTGTTTTATTAATAAACACCGCCGCCCGTTGATTTTGACCATATCGTCAGTCTCCTCTTACTTGAAACCGAACATCTGAAAATACCTAAAACCATGCAGAGGAAAGGGTGAAATAGAACACTATACGATCAATGAACTTAGATAAAAGATACATGAATTAAGAAGATACACTTCAGTAACATTTAGATTAACCCAGTTAATGCTTTAGACAGTTACAATGTAACATTTAGATTAACACAGTTAATGCCTAACTGTACTGTCTATCTGTATGTCATATGTTACGATGAATTGAAAATGGGGGACCCTGATATAAACAAGACGAAAGTCTTTCTCTGGTCTGCATCCCCTGGCCTTAACAATTGTATGTATTGAGCTGTACTACTGTACCCATTCTGCAATCTGTTAATAAAGTTTTCAATCAATTCAATCAATCAATCAATAACTAGACAGTTACAATATAACATTTAGATTAATTAACCCAGTTAATGCCTTAAGAGAGAGAGGCTGGTGGTCAAGTCAAGAGTTTTATTGGTCACAAGTTGTTTATTTGCATACAAGTTTACAATGATTATGCAACGATGTGCATAATACAATAGTAATAACATATAATAGAATCCAATAGAACGACATTGTGCAATAAAACAAGTAAACAGAGTAGGGCATATCGGTATATGTACATAAGTTATTTAGGTCCCGTCAATAGAACGACATTGTGCAATAAAACAAGTAAACAGAGTAGGGCATATCGGTATATGTACATAAGTTATTTAGGTCCCGTCAATAGAACGACATTGTGCAATAAAACAAGTAAACAGAGTAGGCCAGTAGGGCATGCATATCGCAATAAAACAAGTAAACAGAGTAGGGCATATCGGTATATGTACATAAGTTATTTAGGTCCTGTCAATAGAACGACATTGTGCAATAAAACAAGTAAACAGAGTAGGGCATGCATATCGGTAATAAAACAAGTAAACAAAGTAGGGCATGCATATCGGTATATGTACATACGTTATTTACAGAGCATGGTAGGACATGCTAGGTCCTGTGGTAGTGCAATACACTGTTAGCTCCGGATGAGGCACTGGGTCTTTATGTACATGCTATATTGGTGGTCAATGTCACTTCGGATTGCTACGACACATCTCTACTGCTTGTGACAGGCTGTGGTGCGTTCCAGACTTTACTCCTGTTGGGAAACTATAGCGATGGTCTGTGCTCACCACACTTTTCTTCGGCCTCCCCGCAGCGAGCCGGCGTCGACCCCCGAGCTTAATTTTACGACGGGCAACAGAGGTGGGTTGAGGCGCTATGCTTGGCCCAGCACGGTTAGCGACTCGCCTGAGCGTGTGTGCACGTTTTGATGCATGGCTGATACCAGAGCGGCCGAAGGTGTGTAGAGCTGACAGCAGCTTGGAGGGATTCCCCTTCAGCTGATTGAAGATCTTTATCATGGCTGACGCTCCCCCTTGAAGTTCCTCATTGGTCAGCATTTCGTGGAACTCCTCTTTGAACTCCTCCAATTGGGACCGATACCTCTCTCTGGCTAAAACAGCTGAAAAAAGATGGAGCAATAGATGATATTGTATTTGAACTGTAGTGTAAACATTTATATAAATTCAAAAATGGTCAGCAGAGGAGATCGAGCCTTTGAGGTGTCAGCACCTAGAGGTACGCCTTGCCAATGGACATCCCACGTGTTGAGCAACCTAATTGTTGTATTTATAATGCATGTATAAATACATTGACTATTGGCCATGACAATGAACACAATTTTGAAAAAACAAGTCTCCACCTTCAATGCCGTCAGCTCCCATAAATGTGGTCTGGTCGCTCAGCTCTGGAGTGACCTGTGACCCATTGCATTGCATTGATGCTTAAGCATTGATTTATGCACTTGAATGCTTGTTTATAAAGGGAAATGTACTTGTGATCTCCGAGTTTACCGAGTCTCCCATTTGTCTGGGATATGTACCTGTTCACAAGATCAATCTGCAAGGCTTGTTGGAAGAAGCCATCTGCCTCACTCTCCTCCCTGGCATACATGATGTTCTTCACTACTGTGAACAGAGCCTGCTTGTCAGCCATGTGGACGTGGTGGTCTTTATTCAGCAGCCATCTCCACACAGCCTGCAGCACATGGACACTACACAGGAGGAGCGTGGCTTCCTGAAGGCCCTGTGGACGGCTGCTCTCTCTGCTGTGCTGTCGTCTGTCAGGAATATCTGTGGACCTGCCATTCCTCTGCCTGAGAAGGCATTCTCAGAGAGGATGGACTTCAGCATCTCCAGTCCCTGGAAGTAGGGATGTAGCAATAACCGGTTACTGTGATTACCTTGGTTAACTAGTATTAGCACTTACTGTACCTTTTCAATATCAGGATAACCGTCAACTAAGTAATAGTATAGTATAGTATTATGCTATTGTAATGGGGGGCTACCTGGTAGATGACCTCACTCGCTTCTGACTGGGTGATAAGGATCCCCAGGGGTAGACCGCCTGCACAGCTGTGCGTCAGGATCAGGAAGACACGGCAGTGTTGTCTGTCCATGTTACCGGATGCATCCATAAAGGCCATCTCTCCACTCTGCTTAAGGCCAGCATGAAGAGGAGAGCAGATCACGACAAGGAACTGCCTACCATCCCCTGTCTGGCTCACTTTGGCACAGTCACTCCCACACTGAGCATTGTAATAGACAGTACTGCTACATCTAGACATTTATGACATACCAGATTTTGAACTTGTGGTATAGGCCTCAACATGAACTGATGTCATATTGTTAGATTTTCATTGTGTGTCATGTTCTATTTTAACAGACTGTGTTAGGGATTACCTATCCCTCGTGAATTCTTAATTGATTTGCCAGTGGGCCAGTCGGCCGAAAGACGAAGCGGAGACAGAGTATTTCTCAAACGGAGCTTTTATTCATTAGAGAAGAAGACAGTCATCGTCATTCGTCATCAATGAACTGAAAAACCTATCAATTCCCCCTTTTGACGTTAAATAAAACGTCAACACACAGTTCATTGATCTGTATCCGTCGATTGTCACCTCATTACATGCATCACATCCAATACCAGACGGGATAATCAACATCAGGAGAGCAGAGAGAGAGATAGAGGGAGGGGAGAAAGCGGGAGAGAGAGAGAGAAGAAAGAGAGAAACACAATTCTGGCAACCTAACAGAAGATACAGTAACCCCGTTGGACCCCCCTTACTCCGGTGGGAACTTTAACCCGGGGACTCTAACCCCTCTTTTAGGACTTTAACCTCTCCTAACCCAGAGGAACCCCCCCTCTATTTACAGTGCACCCCTGGTCCCGTCTTCTAGGGGACGTGGGTCTCCTCCTGAGCTGGTTCCCGTTCCAGGGTGCGGTCCCCTAGGCAAACGTGCCTCCTCCGGTCCGCCGCCTTCCCAGTGTCTCAGACTGTCCCCTCCACCTCTCGCCGGCCGGCCCCACCGTCACTCCAACTCAGCTCAGCGTCTCTCCTGCGGCCGCTTCCCCCGTTCTAGTCGTGGACGAACTGCGTGTCGTAGACGACGATCAGCGGTGATTGATCTGCGGTCTCCGCGGTGCCTGGCTGCGGTGTTCCTCTCCGGTGCTGCGGTGGTCATCTCCGGCCTCTCGCACAGCTGCCATCTCCTCCGGTCGCCTCTCATCCTGGCCCGTCTGTCCTTCGTCTCCTCCTGCCTGTCATCCGGTCGTCTGGTGGTCTGGTCACGGACGTCTGAGGGGCTGCCGTTGGTAGCTCACCCCTGGGTCAGACGCGCTGCAGACAGCTGGTAGTGACTGCTGGATCCTCTGCACCGTCTCCTCCTCCTCCTCCGCGTCCCCATTCCGTCCTTGGTTGCGGCTGGCCCACATCAATTCTCACTGGAACCTCCATTTGTTAGGGATTACCTATCCCTCGTGAATTCTTAATTGATTTGCCAGTGGGCCAGTCGGCCGAAAGACGAAGCGGAGACAGAGTATTTCTCAAACGGAGCTTTTATTCATTAGAGAAGAAGACAGTCAGTCAGCCCGCGCGGGCACATCACCAGTAGACAAAAGAGAGCAGGAGTGTAGATTTTATACACTCTTGAGAAAAGGGGAGGGGGGTGTGTGTATGTCTCTCTGTGTGTGTGTGTGTGTGTGTGTGTGTGTGTGTGTGTGTGTGTGTGTGTGTGTGTGTGTGTGTGTGTGTGTGTGTGTGCTGAAAGGAAGGATTTTGCATGTATAACTGCCAGAGAGAGAGAGTGAACTAGGATTTTGCATGTTCTGCTACATGATGCAGGGGGAGGAGAGACACAGACTTCTAGGCATATTCTTCATTAAGGCCTTTAGATATATAGAGGATATTCGTCATCAATGAACTGAAAAACCTATCAACTGTACCACCGGATATTCAAGGCAGAGTATGGAAGCTCAGAGGGGAAGGGGATGCGAGAGGCTCTGGAGAGGCAGGTTGAAATGTACAATGCTCAGTGTGGGAGTGACTGTGCCAAAGTGAGCCAGACAGGGGATGGTAGGCAGTTCCTTGTCGTGATCTGCTCTCCTCTGATGAAGAGGGTTCATGCTGGCCTTAAAGTGGAGATGAAGCAGTGAACAATGTGATCCTAGTTTGTTTGTTGTGTACCTTGTGTAAGACAGGGTTCTATAATCAAATGTGAAATCTATCTTATTTGTCTGAAAAATCAAATATAATATCCCTGTTTTCAACATGGGCGCCGCCATTTTGTTGCTGACGTCATGGCTGACGTCAGCACATGACGTCAGCAACAAAATGGCCGCGCCCATAATGATAAATGCTTAAAAAATGCACATAACAAATCGTTTTTTCTTAGAAACTGCTTATTTTTATAACGTGATTTTTTCTGTGGCTTATCTAAATACTAATGTGATGCTATGAATATGTATTTATCGCACTGCTTCATCTCCACTTTAAGCAGAGTGGAGAGATGGCCTTTATGGATGCGTTCTATTGACGGGACCTAAATAACTTATGTTACCGATATGCCCTACTCTGTTTACTTGTTTTATTGCACAATGTCGTTCTATTGGATTCTATTATATGTTATTACTATTGTATTATGCACATCGTTGCATAATCATTGTAAACTTGTATGCAAATAAACAACTTGTGACAAATAAAACTCTTGACTTGACCACCAGCCTCTCTCTCTTAAGGCATTAACTGGGTTAATTAATCTAAATGTTATATTGTAACTGTCTAGTTATTGATTGATTGATTGAATTGATTGAAAACTTTATTAACAGATTGCAGAATGGGTACAGTAGTACAGCTCAATACATACAATTGTTAAGGCCAGGGGATGCAGACCAGAGAAAGACTTTCGTCTTGTTTACATCAGGGTCCCCCATTTTCAATTCATCGTAACATATGACATACAGATAGACAGTACAGTTAGGCATTAACTGTGTTAATCTAAATGTTACATTGTAGTCACGCGAAATAACGTTATACGCGAAGCTATACAAACCAATTACATAATCCTATCCAACATATGTGTAAAGGCACACACAACATATTCCAGTTAACGGTATATTTTTTTAATGATTTGTTATGGCGTAATCAATACTTCCATGCGTATAAATTGCGTTCGCGACCTCCATGTTTTGGGGCTATTCATCAGAAAACTGGGATCCGGGATTCGGAGAGGGGCCAATCAGAGAGGGGCTTCGCTCAACCAATCAGAGAGGGGTCTGCAGAAATGGCCTCAACCAATCAGAGAGGGGTCTGCAGAAATGGCCTCAACCAATCAGAGAGGGGTCTGCAGAAATGCGGCTACGAATTGTAGAGACGCACACAGCAATCCCCGCCGGGGAAAACAGTGGAATATTTGTCTCAAAATTCTGTCCGTAACTTTTAATTCTGTCCGTAACTTTTAGAATTCCGTACGTAAATATAAACAAATCAAGCGTGTTTTTATGATTTAGGAAACACAAATTGAGAGGTGTGTTTGTGTGGATCGTTTTTATGATTGTGGAATCTACTTCTGCGTTTGTTTATTTTTGATGGACCTCTAAGAAGAAGAAGCGTCACACACGAATCCCCACGGGGAAAACAGCTAAATATTTGTCTCAAAATTCCGTACGTAACTCCAAGTTGATCAAGTGTGTCCTTATAATTCCTTACGTAAATCTAAGCAGATCAAGCTGTTTTTAGAATTCCGTACGTAAATATAAACAAATCAAGCGTGTTTTTATGATTTATGAAACACAAATTGAGAGGTGTGTTTGTGTGGATCGTTTTTATGATTGTGTGGATAGTTTTTACGATTGTGGATTCTACTTTACGATTGTGGATTCTACTTTTGCGTTTGTTTATTTTTGATAGAAATCTACCCCCATAGGGCTGACGTTCTGCAGATGGATACTATTGGCTACAGTGAGAACCAGTGCCAGTTAAATTGCTGTGCAGTGCCGCGGTATCGCCACGAAAGGGCAGCGTTGCCTAGTGTACAGCTCTGTGCTACTGCTACAACACTTTTCAACGTTTGCAAGATTTGACATTTTTAAGAGTATGGGCGGACCTAGCATATTTGGCGCCCTAGGCGAGGTTCAAAACATCGCTGCGCTACCAACCGGTCAGCCCTTTTCACTGCGACAATACACAGAAGGTTAACCCTTTCACGACCGTTGGTTGTGTGATAGTAAAGGGTTAACCCTCCGTTGTGTGGCAGTGAAAGGGTTAACAGTTATACAGTAAAGTACTGCACCTTTATTTTTTACAAGCAAGAACAAGAGCTAAGAATAAATGTAAAGTGCACCCTAAATAATTAAAACAAATAAACAACTTAGCTAACACACAATAATAATAATAACAATATCAAACAATGAAATAATGTGCAAATTTGCTTTCAAAGAAAATTAAGAAGAAATGTAAAGTGCACACTAAAGAATTAAAACAAACAACTTAGCTAACAATCAATAATAATAATAACAATAACAAACAATAAAATAATGTGCAAATTTGCTTTAAAAGAAAATAAAAAAAAATCAAAATATAATATGCTAAATAAACAAACAAATAAATAAAAATTACAAATTCACTTTGTCTAAAGAACTATTTACATTCCACTCCCTATCATCACACTTCAAGGTTAGCTTGTAGCTCCTACTGGTTTCCATTTACAGTGCAATCCTTCTGGCCTTCCTCGCTGCAAAGTCATCAATCACATCAAATTGTCCAACTCCTGAGCCAGCTCCTTCCCATCCAAATCAGATTGCCCTCCATGGTTTAAGGTGTGTACTGTACAAGTGCCTCTGCTTGCTTCATCAGCTCTTGGTGTGGCAGGTCTTGGAAGTTGTACAAAATTGCATACCTTTCACCTTGGCACGTTTCTCGTCTTCTTCTTTTCTTCTCTTTTTATACTGGATGGCCGGATGGCTTTTGCCTCTTCATAGTTCTCTAACGTTAGTTTTTTTTTTTTTTTTTTTTTATTGATATTTTTGCACAAATCTTACAAATATTCAACGATATATTTCAACAGCATAATATGCAAATTCCAAGATTTGTTTTTTTTTCTTTTTCGTATAGACATATAAAACATACAAAGGACTTATACAGACATACCAAAAACAGACATGGAAATTATAAAAAATACTTACCAAAAAAAAAACATTACTATATGTGCATATATAACCAAGATGCATATACGTTAATGCATATACATATATAATACAATATAAAGTATAGGTACCATCAGGTCAGATCCCATTTTTCACCTTCATCATTGATAATACTGAAACCCCACCTTAATCATTCATCCCCAGACCGTTCAGTCAGGTGTAGAAAACTGTCCCACACCTCAGCGAAGATATCCTCTCTTCCTGCGACTCTATATGTCACCCTTTCATATGATGCTGTCCGGAACATTAGTTCCATCCATTCTTTAAAAGTAATATCAACAGGTGATTTCCAATGTCGTAATGCAATTCTACATCCTGATATCATGGCCATTCTATACCACATTCCCCGGTATTTAGGCAGTTTAATCCCTTTCGGTACTATACCCAAAACACATGCCATTGGGGCGTTATTTATCTTCACATTCAGAACCTTACTTAGGAATATCACAATTTGATCCCACATTTTCCGGACCTTCTCACATTCGTACAGCATGTGCAGTAAAGTGCCTGTCTCCTTCTCACATCTCCAGCAGATGCCACTGTCCCTTAATTTCAGTCTGGCCAGTTTACTAGGCGTCCAATAGCTTCTGTTCAACACTTTGTAAAAGATAAGTTGTGATTGCGCCTCACGAGAGAATTTACTCCATTTGGACACCAGTTTCTCCCACATTTCCTCAGTAATATCCTCACGTACATCGTTTTCCCAGCTCAACCTCAGACCCGCCAATTTGGGTGCATTGTATTCTCTTATAACATCATAAAATCTTGACGCACCGCCTTTCCTACGCCATCCTTTATAGAATATTTCTTGAATTGCAGTAATCGGGCCACACTTTGGCCCTCCTATTGATGACGATATACAATGTCTAATCTGTAGGAATTTATAAAAGTTTTTATTATCTATATCAAAATCCTCTTTAATATCCTCAAAAGGCAAAACCCCATCTTCCCCGGCTATATCACCTAGTACATGTATCCCCCTTTTAATCCAATCGTCCCATATGACTGATTTCTTACCAATCTTTAGTTTTTTATTATACCATATAGAGGCTCTTGTAGTTAAATATGGGCTATCACCAGTCATTCTATGCGATTGATTCCAAGTTTCCCTGATAAATGCCATTAAAGGGTTTTTAAAAGGTATAGGTCTGTCTGATTGTGTCAGGAAGGATTCCAGAGATGAGGGATATAACATTTCCTCCTCCATCTTGACCCAAGCAGGTGCCTCCTCAGACGAGTGATTCAGTTTGGAGAGCTGGGAGAGCGAGAATGCATAGTGATACCAATCTAATTTAGGCAGGGATAAGCCGCCATTTTCCTTTGCTGCATACATTTTGGCCCGTCCAAATAGCGGCCTTTTGCCCCCCCACAGATATACATTAATGACTTTGTCATACTGTTTGAGTAACTGGGTCGGGAGAGTCAGCGGCAGCATATATAGGATATAATTTAATTTGGGAGCCAATATCATTTTTACTAAGTTTATCTTCCCCAGGAGGGACATATTCATCTTGGCCCAATTCTGGGTCAGAGCACTAATGTGTTCGATTATAGGGGCAATATTGGCTTGCATTAACTCTTTCAGACCTGGGATCAGCTTTATTCCTAGGTATATCAACCCTGACTGCATCCATCTGTATTGCCACCCCCTCCTGATAGCAGGGGGACAACACTTAGAGAGAGGCATTGCTTCTGACTTGCTCCAGTTGATTGTGTACCCAGATATTTCGGAGAAGGACTCGATAATAGTTCCAATGACCCCAGCTGCTGTTCGGGGATTGCTGGATACCAATAAGATATCGTCCGCATACAAAAATAATTTATGTTCTACCTGCCCCGCTATTACCCCTTTGATGTCCTGATTAGTCCTTAGTGCGATAGCAAGTGGTTCGAGGAAGAGCGCAAACATTTGGGGAGAAAGCGGAGAACCTTGCCTCGTCCCCCGCCCTAGATTAAAGGGCGAGGATACGATCCCGTTGGTCAATACTGATGCCATCGGATTTGTGTATAACAGTTTTACCCACCCAGTAAACGATGGTCCGAACCCGAAGCGCTCTAGCGTGTGAAATAAGAATGCAAATTCCACCTTATCAAAGGCCTTTTCGGCATCCAATGAGAAGGCCACTGTAGGTTCTGTATCATTCCTGACCTTCCACATTATGTGTAGGAGTCTGCGGATATTATCAGCTGAGTTTCTCCCCTTCACAAAGCCCACTTGATCTGAATGCACCAAAGTTGGTAGTACATCTTCTATTCTATTCGCAAGTATCTTTGCCAATACTTTTTCTTCCAAATTGCTCAGGGATATAGGCCTATAGCTTCCACAGTATTGAGGGTCTTTGCCCTTTTTCTGTAGTAACGTAATAGTGGCCGGTCTCAAGCTAGTGGGCAAACCCCCCTTTAACAATGAATCCTCATATACTTTTAATAGTCTCGGAGCGATTATATCACTGAATTGTTTGTAGAAATCGGGAGTAAACCCGTCGTCTCCTGGTGCTTTACCCAATTTAAGGCTGTTGATTGCCGCGTGTATTTCTTCTATCGAGACCCCCCCCTCCATTGATTTTACTTGTTGTTTCGATAACGACGGTAATTTGATTTTGTCGAAAAACGCGTCCATTTTTACCTGATCCACCGCATTCTGTGGGGTATATAAGTCCTGGTAAAAGCACCTGAAAACATTATTAATTTCCTTTTTGTCTGTAATAATCTTGTCATCTTTATTACGAATTGAGGATATAATATTTTGATTTTGCATTTGTTTAACCCGATTCGCTAGTATTTTACCCGCTCTCTCCCCTTGTTCATAATATCTTTGGTTGGTCCTAAATAACGCATATTCAGCCTTCTTTTGATATATGTTGTTCAATTCGTATTTGGATTTGCTTAGGTTTCTCCACGTTTCTGGGTCTGGTCTCTGACTGTGCTGTTTCGAGAGTATTTTAATTTCCTCATCTAACGCTGTCATTTTTTGTTTCTCTGCCCTTTTTAGTATCGCACCGTATTGTATGAGTCGTCCTCTCATGTAAGCTTTACATGTGTCCCACATTATGCCACTATCATCTATTGACCCTTCATTAAGTTCCCAAAATTCCTTAAATATAGTTCTAATGTACGCACACGATCCTTCATCATTTAACATCAGGTTATTGAATCGCCATCTCCGAGATCGTTGCCCTTCCTCCATGGATGTGATCACTAAATCAACCGGAGCATGGTCAGATATTACAATGTTCCCTATCCCAGTATCTGCTACCTGTTCTACCAGTGCGCTAGAGATCAGGAAATAATCTATTCTAGAGTATGAGGAATGCGGGTGAGAGTAAAACGTGTAGTCTCTTTCTTGTGGGTTCATAACCCTCCAAATATCCACTAGACCCAATTCCTCTATCAGAACACCAACCGCCAGTCTCCCTGCATTGTCAGCGGTCCTGGGTTGATACGATTTGTCCATTAAGGTGTTTCCAACCAGGTTGAAGTCCCCCCCTATGATTACGTTGCTATTCCCTATTTTCCTGATCACCTCACATACTTCATGGAAAAAGTCTGAGGACGACCCGTTGGGCGCATATATATTAGCTAAAGTAGTCCTCTGTCCCTCTATATCAGCATCCAGTATAACCCATCTTCCCTCATCATGTGAGAAACTATTGTGCACCTTTAGGTCTATGTTTTTTCTCACCAATATTGCCACCCCCCTCCTCCTAGAAGAGAACGTACTATAGTATATTTGTCCCACCCAATCCCTTTTAAGCTTGGCCGACTCCTCCTCATCCAGGTGCGATTCCTGAATTAGTGCAATATCCGTCTTTTTTTGTTTCAAGAACGTCAGTATCTTTTTTCTAACGTTAGTCTTTCTTTCCTCAACACTCAATTCTATAAACACTTGACCGATACCCATCAATGCACAGTGCTCTAGCATGTTCTGACTGTGAACACCTAAAGCTGAGGCTCAGACCGACCGACCGTTTTAGATTTTTGGCTCATTTTCCCTTGTTAAATTTTTTTTATGTAAAAATAATGGTTGCAGATATGAGGAGGCGCCAAAACTGCAAAAAAAAATGAAAGTAATTTTTTTTGGCGCCCCCCAGGCAACCGCCTATATCGCCTGTAGGAAGCTCCGCCCCTGAGTGTAGGCTACATATTGTAGTGTTCCGTCATGCAGGAATACAGGGAATACTGAGGAGAGTTTCCATTGGTGAAGGGTGCTTTATTTCAGCTGAAATAAGGGTCTTTACAGGTTAATACCTCGCCCAGCTACACGCTTCCCTGCTGCGTCTATTCTTTTACCAACGGATTTCCAGTTCCGCGTTCGCGTTCTGCAATCTGATTGGCCACTGATGTTTCTGGTGTGATCTGATTGGCCACTGACGTTTCTGGTCATGTGACGCGCCCATTTCCCCCTCGAACAGCAGCAAACTACGTAACGCCTAGTTTGCTTTTGTTGTCCGCTAGCGCGAGCTCACGTTAGCTACTAGGCTACATACACTGAGTGTAGCGCGCGCTCACGTTAGCTACTAGGCTACATACAGTGAGTGTAGCGCGAGCTCACGTTAGCTACTAGGCTACATACACTGTAGCGCAAGCTCACATTAGCTACTAGGCTACATACAGTGAGTGTAGCGCGAGTTCACGTTAGCTACTAGGCTACATACACTGTAGCGCGAGCTCACATTAGCTACTAGGCTACATACACTGTAGCGCAAGCTCACGTTAGCTACTAGGCTGCCTCGCCTGTTTCTTTCACCGGTTAAGCTTTCGAAGTTGGTTAAGGTTAGAGTTTGTCTTAGAGCAGGGCGATAGAACACCAGCCCTGATTCCATACTCTAACCTTAACCAACTTCGAAAGAGTCGCCTAAGCTTAACCAGTGATAAACTAGGCGTTAGGTAGTTTGCTGCTGTTCGAGGCATCATGTGATTGGGCGCACATGTTACATGACCAGAAACATCAGTGGCCAATCAGATCGCAGAACGCGGAACTGGAAATCCATTGGTAAAAGAATAGACGCTTCCGCTAGCTTTACACGAACGTCAACATCCGGTCCGTCACTCTTATATCTCCCGGGGAAAACAGCACCCCAGCTATACACAAAACCCCAGAACATTACAACATTAACATTCTAACCCATTTGCTATTATTTTACTGGTGTTACACTCTTATTGATTGATTGAACACTTTATTAACAGATTGCAGAATGGGTACAATGTACAGTTTCCTCCCCCTCATATGTATATATTTTCTGTTAGGATTTTCTGTTAGGATAACAGTACTGTATATTTGCATATCTTGTATGTCACAAATGTAACAGTACTATGTCACCAGACCCCCATGGGAAGTATCCAGATCTAGGTTAAAGTGTGCAAACGCACGGATACACTTCCCAAAGGGCTCAGCTGACCTACCACACAGGAATTTCCCCAAGACCACAAACAGACACGGGAGAATGTTTAAGAAACAATAAGCAGTGTTGGGCAAGTTACTTTTAAAAAGTAACTAGTTACAGTTACTAGTTACTTCTTCCAAAAAGTAACTAAATTACTTACTCAGTTACAAATTATAAAAGTAACTAGTTACTTCAGAAAGTAACTATTGCGGCTTCCGGTTCCATTCCACAGCGCATGGCTGGCTGATTTTTCGGAGCTCGGTAACCAGGCCACATTATCCCTGAATACGTTTTATTTTTTATACCATTTGATTTTCCAGAAGTTGGAATTATGTCTAAACATACGCAGAGCAAGTTGGGAACCTTGAACGAAGTGGATAGGGATCTCATCAGGTCGATATTCCGAGAGGAAACGGACGCTATCTTGGCTAAGCTAGCGGGCAGGGTGGATGTATTAGGCGTCCTCACTGCACGTGTGCTTCTAGCACACCGGCTAGCTAGCCAGCCCAGCATTATGGTAATCACTTTCGATTTATCTCTTGTCCTTTTTATCATCCAACACTTGAGCTATCCAGTAAACGGCGCGAGGATGAAGATCACAGTCTTCACTCAAACAGACTGAATATGCTTATGATCCGTCCACTCGAGGGGGCTGTTCCCCTTTGCAACGAACTGTATGCGGGTGGCAGGTCGAGGCTATCCTACCGCTGCGGACAATGCTGTGCATTTAACTCTCCTTCTTGTCATAACAGAATACAAGTCTGTCGCCGTTGCTGCGCAGCCTCAACGTGAACAGCACGGTAATGATCGGGGTTTGTTTCCACAATGGTGTTATTTCGACATGTGTTAAGAGTACGTCACTTTAATCAAGTTCAGTTCGGACGAACTATGTTTCATGTGCCTTTTTCGTATGAATAATGTTCTATGCACGGAATTCTATATACACATAAATTGATACTCTCTGTTGAGAGACGGGGGAGTCCCCCTATTTCTAATTTGTTACAATATACAATTCTGGTTAGAATGGTAACGTTACATAATGTGGTCCTGGTTGCCTGTATGCTTTCTACAACGGAGTTCGGCGATTTGCGAATCTGATTGGCCAGGTCATTTCTGGTCATGTGACATGTACGCCCAATCGTGGGACCGCAAGTGTCTACACTGGTTAAGCTTAGGCGCTCTTTCGAAGTTGGTTAAGGTTAGTTTGTCTTAGAGCATGTCACATGACCAGAAACGTCAGTGGCCAATCAGATTCGAAAATCGCCAAACTCCGTTGTAGAAAGCATGGACGCGTCCTGGTTGCTGTGACCCGGTCACAGTGCCAGGTGATGTTTGATTGACATCGGACAAGATATTTTAGTCACGTGTCAAGGGTTTTTAGTTTTTTATTTCTTTTTGCTCGCTCTATTGTATGTCTGCTCTCGCCCAACAGGTCCTTAGCGTGGGGTTGTGTATATATTGTGGTGCTCTACTTCAGGGGAATCACGTTCAATCATACTGCAACCTGGTTGGATTATGGCTAACTTAAACATCTTGATCTGGAATTCATGGGGGCTTAATATTCAACATAAGCGCACAAGTGTACTTACATGGATGAAAAGACAGGAGGTCGATGTGCTTTGCTGAGTGAAACGCATCTTTTAAAGGCTGACAGTGCTAAACAAATGTTATCATAATATAGGCTCCTCCTCTTTTAGCACTAGATCCCGGGGGGTAGCCATAGTGGCTAAGCAGAAGCTGAATATTAAACTATTAGACGTGTGGTCGGATGCTGAAGGACGAATCACTATAGCGAAAATGGAATACACTAACAGGAAAATTGCTCTTATAGCTGCATACGCCCCTAATGTGTATGACGCACAATTTTATACTGCACTCACTACAGAGATGCTGAAACTACCTGAGTACTCATTCATAGTGGGTGCTGATTTCAATGCCATGTGGGATCCATTGATTGATAAATCCGGAGATGCTGTAACCCACGATCAAAAGCAGGCGTCCGCGGCCCTACGTGGCTGGTCTAAAGACACGGGGGTTATGGATATGTGGCGGGTACTCAACCCAACCTCGCGAGACTACTCTTTCTTCTCCGCGAGACATAAAACGTTCTCCAGAATTGATTATGTCTTCTCCTCCCCTAGGCTATTCGATAGTTTTGACGTTGACTTGAAGCCCATTGCACTGTCAGACCACAAATACATCCTCCTTAAGGGTTCACTCAGCAAAATGACATCTCGTGCCCCGAGATGGCGCTTTAACTCAACACTGCTGAAGAACGAGGAATTTAATCTACAATTTAAAGAGAAGCTCATTGAATTCGTGCAGTTTAATGCTGGTTCGGTACAAGACCCCAGAACTATGTGGAATGCGGTCAAGGGGTTTATTAGGAGTAATACCACGCTATTTACTTTCAATCTCCGCAAGGGGCGTCTCTCCAAGTTGGTGGAATTGGAGGAGCTGCATAGAACAATGATGTCTTCTATGCAGCGCAAATATTCTAACCGACTGGAACTCAAAATTAAAGTAGTGAAAAAGGAGATTAACTCCATTTTAAGACAACAGTCTGAATTTGAAATGCACAGAACAAGACAACACTATTACTTTCATGGCTCTAGACCAAGTCACCTACTGGCTATGAGGATACGGGCCAGCGATCAATTTGCGGATATCCCTGCCATTAAGAACCAACAGGGGGAGATAACCACCAACCCCAAAAAAATCAATGATACATTTAGCTCATTTTACTCCAACCTGTACGAGTCGGAAGTGGTCTTTGATCACGCCAAGCTGGAGGACTATCTTAGTCAAATTAACCTACCACAAATCTCAGAGGAGGACGCAAAGCGGTTAGCTGAACCTATCACACTAGATGAACTCAGGGAAGCAATTGCGGACATGCAGCGGGGCAAGGCTCCTGGTTGGGATGGCATACCACCGGAACTCTATACTGCGTTTTGGGATATACTTGGTCCCTTATTACTTTCAATGATTTTACACTCAGTCGGAGGGCAACTTCTCCAGGGATGTCAATATGGCACTTATATCTGTACTACTCAAGAAAGATAAGGACCCCACGGAATGTGGCAGCTATAGACCCTTAAGTCTCATCGGAGCCGATCTCAAGCTATATGCTAAGGTGCTAGCCATCCGACTTCAAAAGCACATGATGTTTCTGGTTAACCCCGATCAGACTGGCTTTATAAGAGGCCGTCTGGTCACGGATAATATCAGACGGTTACTACACGTGATTGACGCCAGCAAGGATGTTGCAACCCCTATGGCCGTCATGTCCTTAGACGTGATGAAGGCCTTTGACAGACTGGAGTGGTCGTATTTATGGGCAGTACTAGGAAGGATGGGATTGGGCGAGGGTTTCATTCACATGATCAAAGTTCTCTACACAGGCCCGTCTGCCATGATCTTGACAGGGAAGCTTTGCTCACCACTATTCGCTGTTTCGAGCTCTTCTAGACAGGGTTGTCCTCTTAGCCCAGGACTCTTTGCTCTTTCACTCTAACCCCTAGCGCAGTACATAAGGCAATCACGAGTTATATCCCCTGTGTCAATTAAGGACACACATCACCATATCAGCTTATACGCGGATGACGTACTCCTATTCATGGCCGCCTAGTTATAGTTGAAAGTGGGGGTGCAAGATTTTTTTTTATTCTTTTTATTTAAAATTTTTTTTTCTCAAGGGGTGGTTTGGAGGGGGTCCGGCACGACCCCCTCCACGGCAGATTTTTTTACATTTAATGAACACCTGTATGTGCAATTTCCTGCAATATAGAGCCTTCAATCTTGACCAAAATAAAGCTGCTCTTTTCACTATAAAACTCAGTTTATATTGCAGTATGATAGCTATAATAATAATAACTTCACTGCGAGGGCTCTTTTAGCTAACGCTAGCTAGGCACGTATGATAGCCAATTACTATTATAATAATAATAATAACTTTCCCATCCTCCCAAAGCCCCTCCGGCCCCGTTAACATCCGCAGCGGCAGTACCAACAACAACAACAACAATTAATTGACGCTATCAATAGCCCCAGTGAGCGCGGCGGCTGAATGAATGAATGAAAACTTTATTTAGAGGCTTCCGGTATGAGAGCGGAAGAGTAGCACGCATGCGGTGAGGCTCCTGGTCAAAAGAGCGAAAAACGGAGAAATAAGGACCCGAAAAGTGACGGAAAGTGATCAAAAATGAAGATGCAAACGAGAAGGAAGGAGGAGAAAACAAATATGAAGGAAAGAGAAATGGAGAACTCACAGGAAGAGGAGAGTTCGATGGAGCAGAACCCCCGAGGCGAGACTGAGAAGGAGCAGGCGGAGGAAGGGGGAGTCTCGGCTGAGACAGACAAGGAAATGCCAGGATGGGCCGTGCGCATGCAGGCCGGGATATTGGCGACCATAAAATTGAACTCGGACACGATGCAGGCGAACATGAAACTGAACTCGGACACGATAAGAAATGATATTGGGAAGTTACGGGAGGAATTGAGGAAGGAACAGGAGGACTTCAGAGGTGAAATGAATACAGAAATCAAAAGGGTGGATGAGAAGATGGCGGAACAGGACAGTAACGTAACAGAGGTACAGACTAGAACGGCGCAGATGGAGGAATGGAGCACAGAGATACACGAGGTGTTAACGTGTGCGATTCAAAAACAAGAACAGATGGAGACAAAGATATCGGACATGGAGGGGAGGTCACGGAGAAATAACATCAGAATATGGGGATTGAAAGAAGGAGTCGAAGGGGAATCGGTGATCCAATATGTGGAAGAGCTTATCAAGGAACAAATGAAGGAGACGGGACTGGAAAAAATGGAGATACAGAGGGCCCACAGGGCGTTGGCTCCGAGACCGAAACCGGACAGACCTCCGAGGGCGGTGATTATTAACTTTCTGAGATTTGAGATTAAGGAATTGATACTCAGAACCGCGTGGACCAAAAAGATCGAAATCGAGGGGAAAAGACTGTCGTTTGATCAAGATTACTCGACAGCGGTGGCAATAACACGCAGGTCCTACGCGGGACTGAAGAGAATTCTGAAAGAAAACGGAATGAAATTCCAGTCACCCATGACCTCGCTAAGGATTCATTGGAAGGAAGGGACGGTGACATACGCGACGGCGCGGGAGGCGGCGGAGGAGATGAGGCGACGGGGGATGCAGATGGCGGAGGACGGAGAGGGAAGGAGACAGGAGGGCCGGAGCCTGCAGCAGAGATTGGAGGGGGCACGCAGATGGACCAGAGTGGGAGATCGAGGCCCGGGAGAGGAGGGAGGAGAGAGGAGAAGGCCGAGGTGAGACGTGACAGACCGAAGGCGGAGACGGACGAGGAGGCCAGAGACGGAGAAGGAGGGGAGAGGAGGCGGGAGGAGACGAACGGATGAGTACACGCACAAGAGATTGAAAAACTATCCAAATAGAGACAAAATATAGAAACTGAAATAACATATACATAAACACACATTCCCAGGTAGAGGCAGGATATAGGAACGAACATAACGTATACATGGACATATAATACACAGGCCGACGGAGGAAATAAATGGAAATATAATTAGGTATGATAGACGGAACACAGAACATATTGAAACAAGTACATAGACACACGCTGAGAGTAACACAGTTGGAAGGGATTAAGGGGATAAATGGACATCACATAGAAAATAGAGAGAAGGAAAAGAAAATAGAAAGGGGTACACAGAAGACACCACACACAGGTTTGGGAGGAAAGAGGGACATTGGAACATATGAGCCGCATTGAGGGGGACCTAGGAAATGGGGGTCTTTGATCAGAATGAAGGACAGAGCGCTTTTGACCAGGAGCACGACAGCAATAAGAACAGTAAGAAAGCTGGACAAATATGACGAGCGGTTGGGGGCAAAGGTTTCAAACCCCCAAGCCGTCAGGAGGAGGCCTCTCACTAGGAGAGCAATTACTCCTCACCCACCAGCAGGGGACAGGGGGGGACACAGGGACCCCCCGAACGCCTTGGGAGCACTTTATGTAAAGTTTATGTTTTTTATAGTGCTGTCAGGCGATTAAAATTTTTAATCTAATTAATTACAGGTTTTGTAATTAATTAATCTAATTAATCGCATTTTAATCGCATATTTATATTTCATATTCATATAAATATTTAAAATTCAAGGACATTACATTATTGTGGCAGGTGACTGATCAATTAAATACACCAAGAAGAATGCTTTAGAAATCAATTTTATTAAATAAATAAAATAAATAAAATGAAAACATACCTCTCAATAAGGTAACATTTGTTGCTGATACAGCTAACAGTTTACACTAAGCTACAGTATCCTCAAATCAGGGTCTACTGCAGGGTCTACTGCAGGATCTAGTGCAGGGTCTACTACAGGGTCTACTGTATGCATGACATCTATTCCTCAGCTTGTTTACATTGTCTGAGTGTAAGGCTGCCCTCTTCTTTTGGACTATGTGACCTGCAAGTGAAGAATGCTTTAGAAATCAATTCTATTAAATTGAATAAATAAATAAATAAAATGAATGAAAACATACCTCTCAATAAGGTAACATTTGTTGCCGATACAGCCAATAACAGTTTACACTAAGCTACAGTATCCTCAAAAATCAGGGTCTAGTGCAGGGTTTACTACAGGGTCTACTGTATGCATGACATCTATTCCTTGAGCCAATTGCTAAGACAAACAAGCTTCAGCTTGTTTACATTGTCTGTGTGTAAGGCTGCCCTCTTCTTTTGGACTATGTGACCTGCAAGTGAAGAATGCTTTAGAAATCAATTTTATTAAATTGAATAAAATAAAATGAATGAAAACATACCTCTCAATAAGGTAACATTTGTTGCTGATACAGCCAATAACAGTTTACACTAAGCTACAGTATCCTCAAAAATCAAAACAGCCCACAGCAAGCTAGTGTCTGGGGGCATGACTACAGGGTCTAGTACAGTGTCTACTACAGTGTCTGGGGGCATGACTACAGGGTCTAGTACAGTGTCTACTACAGTGTCTGGGGGCATGACTACAGGGTCTAGTACAGTGTCTACTACAGTGTCTGGGGGCATGACTACAGGGTCTACTACAGTGTCTGGGGGCATGACTACAGGGTCTACTACAGTTTCTGGGGGCATGACTACAGGGTCTACTACAGTGTCTGGGGGCATGACTACAGGGTCTAGTACAGTGTCTGGGGGCATGACTACAGGGTCTACTACAGTTTCTGGGGGCATGACTACAGGGTCTAGTACAGTACGACCTGGAATAGTTTAGGGAATAACAGCAATGATACTTTAATGATTATATACTGGACACACTAGGGGGGGGTTAATCCGGTCGCTTGTAAGCCGACAGGAGTAGGAGGGGGGGGGGGGGGTAGAATCCGGCTGCCTCATCCGGCCAAGGGTATCCCAGGTGAACCCACTGTAGTGCCGTTCAATGCGCCGGCGATCCTTGGACCACAGATGAAAGCAGGTGGACTCTTTGTGGGCCGGCGTCATCCGGTCCACGGAGGAGAGACGTGAAGCGACCTCGTCTTGCAGAGCGTCTCCTCACCTTGCGTCCTCTCCAGGGGGGGGGGGTTCCAACACACGGCAGTGTCGGGGGTCTTTATCCATGGAATAATCAAAGTATACAAAGCATAATCCGTGCCTGGGAAGGCGGGCTGTCGTCGGCAGAATAATCCGGTATACAGGTCCACTCGCTCGTCGGCTCTGGGGCTCCTCGGGTGCAGCTTCACGTGGGGTCAACCACCCTGGATAAGCAGCCAGTTCTCTGCCCGAAACGATGGGGTACTGACTACGGTAGTATTCTCACCGCACGAAGCACTATATATTAACAGACTATTATTAGCTTAATAGACTACGTCCAACTCGACGATATAGTGCCAAATATGACTATTCAAATATTAATATACTGACTACAGGGTCTAGTACAGTGTCTACTACAGTGTCTGGGGGCATGACTACAGGGTCTACTACAGTGTCTGGGGGCATGACTACAGGGTCTAGTACAGTGTCTGGGGGCATGACTACAGGGTCTAGTACAGTGTCTGGGGGCATGACTACAGGGTCTAGGGGCATGACTACAGGGTCTAGTACAGTGTCTACTACAGTGTCTGGGGGCATGACTACAGGGTCTAGTACAGTGTCTACTACAGTGTCTGGGGGCATGACTACAGGGTCTAGTACAGTGTCTACTACAGTGTCTGGGGGCATGACTACAGGGTCTAGTACAGTGTCTACTACAGTGTCTGGGGGCATGACTACAGGGTCTAGTACAGTGTCTGGGGGCATGACTACAGGGTCTACTACAGTGTCTACTACAGTGTCTGGGGGCATGACTACAGGGTCTAGTACAGTGTCTGGGGGCATGACTACAGGGTCTAGTACAGTGTCTGGGGGCATGACTACAGGGTCTAGTACAGTGTCTGGGGGCATGACTACAGGGTCTAGTACAGTGTCTGGGGGCATGACTACAGGGTCTAGTACAGTGTCTGGGGGCATGACTACAGGGTCTAGTACAGTGTCTGGGGGCATGACTACAGGGTCTACTACAGTGTCTGGGGGCATGACTACAGTGTCTACTACAGTGTCTGGGGGCATGACTACAGTGTCTACTACAGTGTCTGGGGGCATGACTACAGTGTCTACTACAGTGTCTGGGGGCATGACTACAGGGTCTAGTACAGTGTCTGGGGGCATGGTCTACTACAGTGTCTGGGGGCATGACTACAGGGTCTGGGGGCATGACTACAGGGTCTAGTACAGTGTCTGGGGGCATGGTCTACTACAGTGTCTGGGGGCATGACTACAGGGTCTACTACAGTGTCTGGGGGCATGACTACAGGGTCTAGTACAGTGTCTGGGGGCATGGTCTACTACAGTGTCTGGGGGCATGACTACAGGGTCTGGGGGCATGACTACAGGGTCTAGTACAGTGTCTGGGGGCATGACTACAGGGTCTAGTACAGTGTCTGGGGGCATGGTCTACTACAGTGTCTGGGGGCATGACTACAGGGTCTACTACAGTGTCTGGGGGCATGACTACAGGGTCTACTACAGTGTCTGGGGGCATGACTACAGGGTCTACTACAGTTTCTGGGGGCATGACTACAGGGTCTAGTACAGTGTCTGGGGGCATGACTACAGGGTCTACTACAGTTTCTGGGGGCATGACTACAGGGTCTACTACAGGGTCTGGGGCATGACTGCAGGGTCTAGTGCAGGGTCTAGTGCAGGGTCTACTGTATGCATGACAAATCTATTCCTTGAGCCAATTGCTAAGACAAACAAGCTTGTTTACATTGTCTGAGAGTAAGGCTGCCCTCTTCTTTTGGACTATGTGACCTGCAAGTGAAAATAGCCTCTCACATGGCACAGAGGTAGCAGGAGTAGCCAGATATTTGCGAGCAAGAGGAGACAGCTGTCCATAGGCTTTTGCGTGAGCTGCCCACCACTCCAGTGGACAGTCATTCATTCCGATGCTGGGCTCAGCTTTGTAGAGGTCTAATTGTCCTGACAGTACCCTGACTTCATCTGAATCAGAGTCTGAAGACAGCAGGAGGAGGGTCCTCTTCGCTGGTGGCTCGTCCTCTGTGGCTTGTGGAGCAGCTTTGTCTGCTTCTGGTCCTGGCAGCATCTCTTTAAGCCAGGTCCACACCTAATAAGAGGGACAATTAATTAGTTGCATAGGACTTTTCATGACAGCCTAAGGACTTAACACTGGTCTTCTCATTCACACACACACCTCATCCCTCTCGTCCTTTGGTACGCTCTTCAAGTCCTTGAATCGCGGGTCGAGGGCTGTAGCCAGCTTCAGCCATCTGTTGTTGAGGGTCGCTTTGCGTGCGTCCAGGTCCTTCGTGAAGCTGGCCTTGAACTTTACCATGTAGCCCGGATCCTCCTCGTTGAGGTCCATGATGCGGTTTAGGTGGCAGAGTGCGGGGAGCACCACAGAGCATGAGACGTAGGTTTCCCCTCCAAGGAGCTCAGTCACATACCTGCAGTGAAACAAGAGAGCGAGAGAGAAAGAGGTGAAGGTGTGTGTATGAGAGGGAGATAGGTGTGTGTATGGGGGAGAGAGGGGGGGTGAGGTGTGTGTATGGGAGAGAGATAGGTGTGTGTATGGGGGAGAGAGGGGGGGGGGTGAGGTGTGTGTATGGGAGAGAGAGGGGTGAGGTGTGTGTATGGGGGAGAGAGGGGGGGGGTGAGGTGTGTGTATGGGAGAGAGATATGTGTGTGTATGGGGGAGAGAGGGGGGGGTGAGGTGTGTGTATGGGAGAGATAGGTGTGTGTATGGGGGAGAGAGGGGGGGGTGAGGTGTGTGTATGGGAGAGAGATAGGTGTGTGTATGGGGGAGAGAGGGGGGGTGAGGTGTGTGTATGGGAGAGATAGGTGTGTGTATGGGGGAGAGAGGGGGGGGTGAGGTGTGTGTATGGGAGAGAGATAGGTGTGTGTATGGGGGAGATTGGGGGGTGAGGTGTGTGTATGGGAGAGAGAGAGTGGGGTGTGAGGTGTGTGTATGGGGGAGAGAGAGAGAGGAGGGGGGTGTATGGGGGGAGAGAGAGAGGGAGAGACACTTACCTGCAGGGCTCAAGTACAAGCTCCAGCTTCTTCAGTTTGTCACATTCTGTGGGGGTCAGCATGGACAGCTTGTGGTTCTGTTGGGCCAAAGTGGCAGTCACAGCCTCCTGGTTCCTCAGGTACCGTGAGATCATGGCCAGTGTCGAATTCCACCTTCCAATTCAATAAAATAACTATTAGTCCCACTGGGGGTTGTTAATGCAGCATGATGCAATTGTACAGAACACAAAGAAATAAACACACACACACACTAAATTTACCCTAAGCATACAACAGGTAGTTAAACAGTCTCACCTTGTGGATACATCTTGTATCATGGGCTCTTTTGCTTGTCCGAGGGCAGTCTGCTGCTGCTGCAGTTCTTCTGTACTGGCAGGGCTGTGCTTGAAGTGGCCTACAATCTTGCGGCACTTTGCCAGGGTGGTGTCAAGGCTTCTGTCCTCAAGGGAGACTGTGATGGTTCTTTGCAGCACGTGTGCAGCACATGGCATGTGCTGGAACGGCATATAGCGCGCTGCTGCTATCATATTACGGGTGGAATCAGTCCCAATAGATGTGACTTTATCTTTTATATTCCACTCCTCTATTACTGTGTTGAACTGTTCAGCACACGCATCGGCGAAATGGCGGCCCACAGTTTTGGTCACCGTTAATGCAAATGATTGCAGTTTCCACTCAGTATCGATCAAGTGCACTGTGACACTCAAATAATTATGATTGCCCACCGACGTCCAGTGATCACCCGTTAGGGCCATTGGGCCAGCCCGTGCCAACACTTCTTCCCTCGCCTCCCTCTCTGTGTCATACATGTTGTGGATCCTTTTCATCACTGTAGCTCTCGAGGGTAGCTTGTAATTTGGGTCAGACGACGCTATTCGAAATGACTCCGCTAAACCCTTATCTTCCACTATAGCTATTGGCCTACAATATTTTGCTATCCACTTCGCGACGCTGTTGGTTAGTTTGTCTGTGGTGGATTTACTCAACCGTTTGCCTAACGGTAATTCTCCAAGAGTGGTTTGACGAAGCGTGCGAGTTGCTCTGGAGCTAACGTTAGCTACACTGGAGCTGCTCGAACAACTTGCCTGGACATGTTTAGCGTTCATGTGATACGTTAGACTAGAGCAGCTTCGGTGATACGCAAATTCTTTTTGACATAAGCTACATATTACAATGGTCTTGTTTACTGTCCCATCTATATTCTTTTTGAAATTGAACTTGCCGTTCATAGGTCCCAGGAGTATCGCCTCGGGTGATGCTGACATCTTGTTCCAGCTGAGCTAATTCCTTTGTGTGTTTGTTTTGTTTGATAGACGACGCATGTGTGAAGTGACGATCAAGTAGGCTACGGGTCATTCAATGGGCCAAGTTTAATACGCCCAACTCAAGCGTGGATTTCAAAATAAAAGCGCACCGATTTGCCACTTGTCTAAAGTAAATATAGGTCGGCTGTAATTAATTTTGCGTCAATTTTCATAACGCGATAATTTGCTGTGTAATTAATTAATCTAATTAACGCGATAAACTGACAGCCCTAGTTTTTTATTTATGTTAATCATTATATGTATTCGGTGAAGAGAGCGGAGGCTACAACCGGAGGGGGGAATGAAAGTGACATGGGGGGGACTGGCAGACGAAAGAAGAAGAAATATGACAATGGTTAAAGGTATAAAAATGATGTCGTTAAACGTTAATGGAATGAATAATGCGATAAAGAGGGGCAAAGTGATGTTGAAATGTAAAAAAAGTGAGATGGAAGTGATTTTTCTGCAGGAGACACATTTGGTAGCACAGGATCATGAGAAACTGAAGAGATTTGGATATGAAAATGCATACTATAGTTCCTTTAAACGGAACCTGAGGAGAGGAGTAATCACGTTAATCAAAAACACAGTCAAATTTGAATTGATCAAGGAAGTAAAAGACAAGGAGGGAAGGTTTGTTCTGGTGAAGGGGAAAATGGAGGGCCAAATGGTTACGTTAGTGAATGTTTATGCACCCCCAGAGAGTGAGAGGGATTTATATGAGACCATTTTTGATATGATAGTGATGGAACTAGAAGGGATATTGATATGCGCGGGAGATTTTAATGTAGTACTGAATCACGACCTAGACACCACGAGTACTAGAAAAGGACGGGCACCAATCAGTAGATATATGAATATTCAGATGACGGAAATGGGAATTACAGATGTTTGGAGGGGGATGCACGCCATGGACAGGGAATACACACATTACTCACACCCGCACGTGACATATGCGAGAATAGACTACTTTTTGATGACGACGGGGGACAGTTACAGGGTACGGGAGAGAAGAATAGGAGTAGCGGACATATCGGATCACAGTGCCATATATCTGACAGTAGATCTAGAAGGGAGACGGAGGAACACGATCTGGAGACTAAATGTAGGAATATTAAATAACAAGGGGGTAGTGAGTCAGATCAAGGAGGAGATAGCCAGATACAAGGAAGAAAATGACAACGGGGCGGTAGATCCGAACATTCTATGGGACACACTGAAGGTGGTGATAAGGGGGAAATTGATGGAGAAGACAGCAATGCTGAAGAAGGCCAGAACGGAGACATATCACAATCTGATAGGGAAGCTGAAGAAGCTAGAGGGGAGACACCAGATATCAAAAGAACAGGAAACGCTCGGAGAAATCAAAGAAGTAAAGGCCAGGATAAATAGGGAATTATTGACGGAAATAGAAAAGAAAGCGAGGTTCATGAAACAAACGTACTATGAAGGGGGACCAAAAGCGACCAGACTGTTGGCTAGGAGAATTAGGACGCAACAGAAGTTGAACACGATACACACAATAAGGGATACAAAGACTAATGAAATATTGAGAGACCCAGCTGAAATAGAGAGGACATTTAGAGAATACTATGAGAAACTATACACACAGCCAAAAGCAGCGGGAGAAGAGGAAATAGAAGCATATCTGGAGAAGCTAGAGTTACCATCGATAGGGAAAGAACAGAATGAAGAATTAAATAAAATAATTACGGAACGAGAACTGGAAGAGGCAATTAGTAGAGCTAAAAACAACAAGTCTCCGGGGAGCGACGGATTCCCATCGGAATTCTACAAGACATTTAAAACTGAATTAGCACCCATGTTAGGGGCGGCGTTCAGACACACGATGGAAGAGGGAAAAATGCCCCCCTCGTGGAAGGAAGCCATAATCACCACGATACCGAAGGAAGGGAAGGATAGGGAATTATGTAGTAGTTTCAGACCTGTGTCCATACTCAACGTGGATTACAAGATGTATACATCGATAATATCAAAGAGATTTGAGACGTTTATGCCAGACATTATAGATGAAGATCAAACTGGATTTATTAAAGGGAGACAGACACAGGACAACGTGAGAAAGACATTACACATAGTAGAGGAGATACAAAAACAAGGTGGTAGCGCGGTACTGATTAGCCTAGATGCAGAAAAAGCATTCGACAGTGTGAGCTGGACATTTTTATATAAAACATTGATGAGGTTCGGACTGAACGGGAGGGCGATGAAGATGATCAAGGCGCTATATCAAGAACCGACAGCGAGGGTTAAGGTGAATGGCAGCTTGACGGATAGAATCAGATTAGAGAGGGCTACCAGACAGGGATGTTGTCTCTCACCGACTCTCTTCGCCGTTTTCATAGAACCACTGGCACAACTGATCAGACAGACCGAGGACATTAAGGGAGTAAGGATAAAGGGAACGGAATATAAACTAGGCCTGTTTGCGGACGACGTGATAGTATACATGAGGCAACCAGACAAGAGCTTCCCGGCACTGATGGATCTACTGAAGGAATATGGCCACTACTCAGGATACAAACTAAACGTGACAAAGACACAGACCTTAGCATGGAACTATACCCCAACGACGGAAATTAGGGAACAGTACGGGATAAGATGGGACATGGACAAGATTAAATACTTAGGGGTGAACATCACGAGAGGGGTGGAGAAACTGTTTGAGGCGAACTATACACAGATAAATCAGAACATCAAGAGAGACTTAGAGAGATGGACAGTAATGCCCTTGGACTTCAATTCAAGAATAGAGGTCATTAAAATGAACATACTATCAAGGTTACTGTACCTATTCCAGTCACTACCGATACAAATACCACAGAATCAATTCAGGGA
Source organism: Notolepis coatsorum (assembly GCF_963971535.1). NCBI lineage: Eukaryota > Metazoa > Chordata > Actinopteri > Aulopiformes > Paralepididae > Notolepis > Notolepis coatsorum. The sequence goes on along the minus strand of NC_140171.1, from coordinate 178,381,511 downwards.
GTGGGACAGACTGATATCGAGGTTCATATGGGCGGGGAGAAGACCATGGGTCAGATATAAAACACTACAACTACCAAAGGAAGAGGGAGGGATGGCAGTACCCAGCCTACAAGATTATTACTATGCAGCACAACTGAGAGCAGTGACGTGCTGGTGTAACGACAGATACGAGGCAAGATGGAAAGACATTGAAAAAGAAGGGGAGGGATACAAGGTACAAGCTCTGGTGGGAGATAGGGAACTATTTAAAGAAAAAGAGGGACTATTAGATCCAATCACCAAATGCACCTTGACTATATGGAACAGAGTAGTAAAAACACACAAATTGGAGAAGCAATCAGGGGTTCTGAGATGGGTAGCACATGACAAAAGATTCAAACCAGGGAGGTTAGACCATGGATTCAGAAGGTGGGAGAGGGGGGGGGGCAACAGCGATATGCAAAATGATAGAGAAGGGGGAAATGCAGACACTACAAAAATTAAAGGAGAAATTTGGACTAGAAAACAGGGACCACTTCAGATATCTACAGGTTAGAGACTACTACAACAAAGAAATAAGGGGGGCCAAAGACGAAGAACAGAATGGAATAATTAGGATGATAGTAAGGGCATACGAAGGAGGGAAAGGGAGGGTAATATCAGCATTGTCCCGGGCTATAATGACCAGCAAGGGACACACGACAGACTACATAAGGGAGAAATGGGAGAGAGAACTAGAGATAGGAATAACAGGGAAGGAATGGGGTAACATATGCGAGGTGCAACATTCAACAACAGGATCGAGGATATGGAAAGAGTTTGGATGGAAAAACATAATCAGATTCTTTATAACCCCAGAGCTGAAGGGAAAATATGCACCAACACAAAGAGCATGCTGGAGGATGTGTGGGAAGGAGGGGGCAAATCACACACACATATTCTGGGGATGTCAGAAGCTGAAGGGGTATTGGGAGGAGATAGGGGAGGCAATGATCAGAATATTAGGATATGGATTACCACAAACGGGACTGGTGCTTTACTTAGGGGACCTGCCACACAAGGGAATACAGGGGGGGGACAAATATTTAATAAAGATAATGTTGATATCGGCCAGAAAAGCAATAACGAGACTGTGGTACAAGGAAGACCCACCGACAATAGCACAATGGGTAGGAATAGTAGAGGAGATACAGGATATGGAGAGGATAACGCACATGCTGAGGCTACAGGAAGAGAAATTTGGAGAAAGATGGGTAAAGTGGGAGGATTATAAAGGGAACGAAAACGACATCACAGAGGAAGAATCAAATGCAACACAAGAGGGCGAAGGGTAAAGGAGGAAAGAAGTTCAAGGAGGGTCTCTGAACCCATGTCACACACTTTTGCTTTTGTTAGTATTTTATAATTAAATTTGTTTTGGGTAATACAATTGTTTTACATTTTTTGTACTTTATTATTTATGTCTGTTTAACAGTGTTGTATTAATATTCAGGGATGATGTGGTTTGTATATGGGTGAATCAAAAGGCAAAGAGAAATTTAATATAAAAGAAATAGAAAGGGCGAAGGATAAGGGAAGAAAGAAGTTCAAGGAGGGTCTCTGGACCCATATCACACATGATTGCCTTAGTCAGTATTTAATCCTTTCGAGGATTTTTTTTTATTTTTATGCCTGTTTAAGGGCGGTATACAATCAGTCTTTGTATTAAGTACCTGGAAAAACAACTGTAGCAGAACCGTACAACTAACCATGCTACCCATGTAACCATTTATGTTCACTGCATTCTTTCTTATTGTGTTGTTAGTTTCATTTTTGTGTAAGTGTTGTTTGTCTATAAATGTTAATAAAAATTTAAGTTTAAAAAAGAAAACTTTATTTAACAGATTGCAAAATGGGTACAATACAGTACGGCTCAATACACACAATTGTTAAGGGGATGCAGACCAGAGAAAGACGTTTGTCTTGTTTACATCAGGGTCCATACTAGCCCCTTTCGTGACTGTGCTGCACCGAGTGAATCCACAGTCACTTGCTCCTCAATGGGAAACCAACCTAGATTTACCCTGAAGGACTGGCTCTGGCCGAACCGTTCGTTATACAAGTATCACAGAGACATTACAAATGTGCTCACAGTTGCACGAGGGTTTCGGACAGAGATACGGGATGGTGCGCAGGCGCTGTGATCACCCAACGGTGGAAATAATGCCGCTTTGAGCAGTTTATGAAAAAATATTAAAAATATTTATTAGCAACGCCGAGCTTTCAAACCATCCCGTATCTCTGTCCGAACCCCTCGTGCAACTGTGAGCACCTTTGTAATGTCTCTGTGATACTTGTATAACGAACGGTTCGGCCAGAACCAGTCCTTCAGGGTAAATCTAGGTTGGTTTCCCATTGAGGAGCAAGTGACTGTGGATTCACTCTGTGCAGCACGGAGGCTCACCATACGAGAAATATTCAGTTTCAATCTGTTTGCGCATTTAGTATACAGTCACAGTGTTCAACTTACGTGATGATTTGCTCCATTTTGATGTAAACGCTGAAGATTAATCCTCACAATGTTATCCAATATCCAGCCTGAATTTTTCAATGGCATTCGAAAAAGCCGCCTCCTCCCCCAACATGTCGTATACGTCATGCCGACGAACCGTGGCCCGTGGGCACTGGATCAAACCATTAAAGTGGGGGGTCACACAATCTTTGGAAACTTAAAAACGTGCTATTAAGTGTCATTGCGTATTATTAATTTGATTGAAATTACGTAGTTATGGTTAGATTTATATATGGGAGGGGGGGGGGGGGGTATATCATATTTTTCATATGATCAAAAAGTGGGGGAGCAAAATCAGACGTTTGCCCCCCCATGTTCAATAGTCGTAGAGCAGATGCTTTGCATGCTCTATTGCGCAGGCGTCTATGCTCCTATTTATGCAGAACTCGGCCGTCTCTCTGCCCCACCTTCTCCAAGTAATAGATGACTTTGGCAGCCTATCTGGATTTAAGATCAACTGGCCAAAATCAGCCTTCCTTCCACTCAACGAGGCTGCGAAGGCAACCCTCCTTCCAGCAAATATTCTCATGGTAGATCACTTTAAATGCCTTGGGGTTGAAATATTCCCGACTGTTAACCAGACTGTAAAGTATAACTACTCCAGCTGGGGTGACAGGATTGCGAAGGATTTTGACAGGTGGTCCGTGCCTCAATAATTAAGATGAATGTCTTACCTAGAATACATTTTATTAGCTCCATGCTTCCGTTGTCTCCTCCTGTTGGTTACTGGCAAAAACTGCACTCTGCTGCATATAAATTTGTCTGGAATAACAAACGCCTACACTTAAAGAGAACCACTGCACAGAGGAGTAAATTGGACGGGGGTTTGGCATTTCCGGACTTCAAATATTATTTCCAAGCATACTCTCTAAGACCTCTTATCACGTGGTTTGACACTCAAGCGGCTGTTTCCTGGCGTCCATTGGAGGAGGAGATGGTGTCCCCACACAGACTTCAAGATATCGTGTACACCAACATCTCAATTAAACAATGCAAATTACGATTTGGCCCTCTGATCACACATGTGATCCAGATTTGGCGTGATACCCAGAGAACTCGCACTAACCTGCTCCTTATTGGACAACAACCCATTAGATTCCCCAGATGGGAGGGGAAGGGTATCCATGTATTAAGGGATATTTTCAACGACTCTGGTATCCGGTCTTTTCAGGACCTATCCAACGAATTTGATCTCCCCGGTAGTTCCTTTTTCTTTTATTTACAAATGAGGGTAGCTCTAAAGGCTCACAGAGTCCCATGGGACACTCCACTAGAACAACACCGGTTTCACAAATTATTTTATGACAGAGAGACATCGAGAGGCTTCGTCTCTGACTTTTATCGGCACTTACGGCCTCATATAAAGACCTACCCTTAGATACGATTTGGAGGAAGGATATCCCTGAGTTGGATATAGATTTTGATTGGGATGCGGTATGGGAGAATATTAGGCTATCATCACGCAACCCAGATCACCAACAGATCCATCTAAATTTTGTCCATAGGACTTATTTGACCCCCAGGCGATTGAACCTAATGGGTCTCAGGTCTGACTCTCGATGTACCTTGTGTCCAGACGGTATGGTATGGTATGGTATTTTTTTTTTCAGACAACAAAACATATACAGATCATTACTCACATACATGCTTTTGTCAAGGATAGGAACGAAAAAGGCGCAGTGACTTATTTACATCGTTGTCCTTGGATGTCAAGGATGCTTGAGAAACAACTCATACAACTCATTATAGTAAATCATTCACAATTATCACCTTTGCATAGTAATAATGGCACAACCCTAAATTAAGTACAAACATGCACATTTGTTGATACATGTTTGTTTCTAGCCTTGAGTATGAGTCTCTAAAGCACCCCGAGGGAGGGGTTTAGGGGAGGGAGGGAGGGAGGGCGGTAAGAAATTCCAGTTTTGACTGATTACATTTGCCATCAGCTAGTTTGGTGGGTAAGGTTGTTTTGACTACAGTTGCCGTCAAATGAGGGGAGGGATTTTCTTGGCTTAGGAGGTGGTGCGGAGACAGCCTTGGGTTACTCCTCTCCTGCTCGTGCACATCGCCAGTCGTGCACGCTGGAGGGGGGGGGGTTTGGGTTGGGATTGGGGGTGGGGGGAGGGGGGACGGGTGCCATTGGAATGGTGCCATTGGAACATATATGCATATGTACTGGGAATGCCCTCCTGTTGAGATCTTCTGGGAAAATGTCACCACTCAGTTATCAGAGATTTTCTCTCTAACCATACCGGCCTTGCCTTCTGTTTTGTTGTTAAATGATGTTTCTCTGTTGCCGACCTCTGTACAAGTAAAGAGGCTCATTTTGGCTGGTCTGACCGCTGCCAAAAAGCTGATTGCCTCACGCTGGATACAACCAGATAAGTTATGTCCGAAGATATGGATTCTCACCTATCTTGATGTTATTTATTTGGAAATTTCCACTGCACGTGTCATAGGTGTTAATGAGGCCAATATCGCGGTCTGGTGGGCTGTGGTGGAAAAACTAAAAGAACGCATATGACTCTGGAAATTGAGTACTGAATAAGGTATTATATTGATGTCTCACGTTGGGGTCCTGGGGCGAGAGGGGGGGGTGGGGGGGAGAATGAGCGAATATTCATGTATGTTGATGGTTATGGTGTTTTTTGTATTTTTGTTTTGTTTATTATTTTTCATTCAATATTGATCCTATGTATATTTTCTGACCCCCTTCTGATCTGGGTCTGGTGATCGTGGGCTCGGACTGGGGGGTCCGTGGTTCGGGGTCTCTGCGGGTCGAGGCACTAAAGAGGCGTGGTGCTTTGGCTCGCGGGGGGGCCGGGCTGTGGGTCCTCCGGGGTTGTGGCTTGCGGTTGCTGGGCCTGGAGGTGGAGGGGGCTCGGTAAGCACTTTTTATAGTATATTTTTTATTTTATTTGGTATACTTTTACTTGATGACAACCTGTTTGTCTCATCAGTGTTGTGTTAGTTTATGTTTTTGAATGTCTTATGTATTATTGTTATTATTGCGTTGTGAGTTGTGTTGTTTCATGTTTGAAAAAATTGAAAATAAAAAGATTTGGTCAAAAAAAAGAAAAAGTAACTATTGCGTTACTTTCAAGTAAATGTTTTACATAAACAACATACACAAATCTAAACTATTTTAATGTTGCTGTGGGACAAAGTGAGACTAGCCTCCAATCAAATGCCGTGTATGTAGATATTATAATTACTATGTTTATATAGTGGATCATACAAATACAAACACAATAGATGTTTTGGAACTTTTGATATGTATTGCCCCTCAACAGGCCACAACTGGGCAACAGTAAATACGAGATTACTCGTTACTGACAAAACTAACGCCTTAGTAACGCCGTTAATAATAACTGGATGTCACAGTATGATGTCATAATCAAACATTCTAGAACATTTGTGATGTCACAGTATGATGTCATAATAGAACATTCTAGAACATTTGTGATGTCACTGTATGATGTCATACTCAAACATTCTAGAACATTTGTGATGTCACAGTATGATGTTATAATCAAACATTCTAGAACATTTGTGATGTCACAGTATGATGTCATAACCAAACATTCTAGAACATTTGTGATGTCACAGTATGTATGTCATAACCAAACACGCTAGAACATTTGTGATGTCACAGTATGATGTCATAATCAAACATTCTAGAACATTTGTGATGTCACAGTATGATGTCATAATAGAACATTCTAGAACATTTGTGTTCGCTCAGAAGATCTCTCAGAATATCTCAGATCTCAGAAGACAAGTGAACATCTCACTTGGTTTTTCCGGCTACTTGTCTGTAAGCTTGAATATATTCTGTAGATACAATTTAAAATCCCCACATGGAAAAGGAAACAATGTCCTGTACAATCCTTAATGAGCTGCGTCTGGAGGGAAGGTTCTGTGATGTGGTTATTAAAGTCAACAGCACTGAGTTGAATGCCCACAAGGCCCTCCTGTGTGACTGCAGTGACTATTTCAGGTAAGTTTAGCTTGGTTCAGGTTAGCTTGGTTCAGGTTAGCTTGGTTAGTAAACAGATACCATACTGTACTTTTACTGTAAACAGATACTATACTGTACTTTTACTATAAACAGATACTATACTGTATGTCTACTGTAAAAAGATACTATACTGTACTTCTACTGTAAAAAGATACTATACTGTACTTCTACTGTAAACAGATACTATACTTCTAATGTAAAAATATACTATAATGTACTTCTACTGTAAACAGATAGTGTACTTATACTGTAAACCGATACTATACTGTACTTCTACTGTAAACAGATACTATACTGTACTTCTACTGTAAACAGATACTATAATGTATGTATACTGTAAACATATACTATACTGTACTTCTACTGTAAAAATATACTATACTGTACCTCTACTGTAAACAGATACTATACTGTACGTCTAATGTAAAAAGATACTATACTGTACTTCTACTGTACACATATACTGTACTTCTACTGTAAACCGATACTATACTGTACTTCTACTGTAAATAGATAATATACTGTACTTATACTGTAAACAGATACTATACTGTACTTCTACTGTAAAAATATACTATACTTCTACTGTGCTAAGACCCTATACTTCTACAGTGAAAATATATTACTACTAGGGCTGTCCCCGACTAAGGATTTGGATAGTCGACTATGATTGGCCAACATTTTTCGTTAGTCGACTATTAGTCAAAAAATGTGTGAAGGAGTCGACTGAAGGCTTGTTGTCCTCTGCAAAAGCATGCAATTGGTCCACTGATGGATACATCTTGATATTTGTCTAGTCTAGTGTGTTCATTAGATGGGTGAAATCCTCTTTCAGTGCCTCTGTACCTGTTTTCTTAGGCAGTTGGCCTCTGGTATGCGTGCCATTAGCGTTAGCCACGCTTCTAAGAGGTTGACAGTCGACTACGGCTCATTTAGACCGATTAGTCGACTATTCGACTAATAGGGGTCAGCCTTAGGGCGTGTTCACACCTGAAAGTCCACGGATAGTCCGGACTTTCTGGTGGACCAAATGTGAAAATGATACATTGTTTGATTTTGGTCTGCGTTCACACTACCCTTTTTGGTGCGGATCTAATTTGCCAAGTCGTTCATCTATTGGACTACAGCACTCACAAATGTAAACAGTTGCCGACAGCATAATGAGAGAGATACTATTACGAGCACGGCGCAGCCGCGCAAGTCGACTAGAGAGTAGAGAGAGAGAGAGAGAGAGAGAGAGAGAGAGAGAGACTGTCCGCGCGCGGCGCCAGTCTAGAGAGAGAGAGAGAGAGAGAGAGAGAGAGAGAGAGAGAGAGAGAGAGAGAGAGAGAGAGAGAGGAAGAGAGAGACTGTCCGCGCCGTTGCTTACTGTTTACTCATCAGATATCTCTATACTCTACGTCCCACAGAGCCCTCTTCACTCGCTGGAGCGACTCAGAGAAAGCAGTCTACACTATCCCTGGGGTGTCCCCGGGTATGATGCAGCTCATCATAGAGTACTCCTACACACGCTTTGTGCTGGTGACAGCAGAGAACGTGAAAGAGCTTCTGGTGGCTGCAGACCAGCTTCTCGTCACTGGCATAGTAGGAGCGTGCTCTGACTTCCTAGAGGGCCAGCTGTCTCTGGAAAACTGTGTCGGCATCTGGAGGTTCACGGACATCTACAACTGCCCTGACCTGAGGCGCAAGGCCCATCTCTGCATCGTGTGCCACTTTGAGGAGATGTTGCACGTCTCACAGGAGTTTGTGGAGCTGTCCCTGCAGCAACTGGTGGACATCATCAAGAGGGATGACCTGAACGTGAAGAGCGAGGAGACGGTATTCGAGGCCGTCCTCCGTTGGATCGACCACTCTCGTGAGGAGCGTAAAACACACATCCCTTTGCTGCTGCCCAAGGTAACTAATTGTATTACGGATACACAAACATGGTTGCTAGTGCCTGAGCCACATTTATTTTTAATTTAATTTTTATTATTTAACTTTTTCTTGTTTGTCTGTCTCTTGTCAAGGTCATTATGATTCATGTTACTGTTATTATTGTTGTCGTCGCTGTTGTCATTGTTATTATTATTGTACTGTTATGTTCTGTTTTATGTATGAAAAGAAAAGAAAAACATTTATAAAAAAAAACTAATTGTATTACTGTGCATTACATTAAAACAACACTAGGTTGCCTAGTACAGTGGTTGTCAAACATTTGGGTCCAAACTGTTCCCTAGCAACATAAACCGTCTACAACACCCATGCTCATCAATAACCAACTCATTTCAGCCACAGACACATTTAAATACTTAGGAACACACATCAGCAACAAACTCAACTGGGACCATCACACCACTCATTTACTTAAAACAGCCAACCAAAGATTATTTCATTTAAGACAACTCAGGAAGTACAAGGTCAGGAAGACGTTAATGATTCAATTTTACACAGCTATCATACAAAACATAATTTCACTCTCCATCACTGTTTGGTACGGCAACACACCCAAACACACACTACACAGACTAGACAGGATCATCATTAGGGCATCCAAAATCATCAACTGCACACTCCCCACCCTGGACTTCATACACAAACATCACACCATCACACGCGCACACAAAATCATCAGTGACCCCCTGCACCCAGCTCATCACCTCTTCCAACTCCTCCCCTCTGGTAGAAGGTTTAGGTCACTAGGTAGTCGCACGGTTAGGTTCAACAACAGTTTCTTCCCCAAGGCCATACAATTACTCAACTCCAACTCATCCTAATTTCACCCCCTGCTGTTATGTTATGTTATGCATGTTATGTTATGTTATGTTATGTTGTTGTTGATGTTATGTTGTGTTCCATCATCCATGTGGTGTATTGTCGCAGCTACCACCTGCACCGTGCTCAAACTCCACCGGCCTGGCCGTGTGGCAATAAAAGAAACTTGAACTTGAACTTGAACCAATGTCTAAGTTGTACCCGCTGTCTGCTTGTCTCTTCCCAGGTTCGCATGGGCTTGATGAGGCCTGACTACTTCAGGAACAACGTCCAGAACAACCCTGTGGTGAGGGACAGCCACGACTGCAGGCCCCTCATCCTCAGCGTCCTGAACCCCCCTGGCTCCGACAGGCTCCCAAACCCCCTGACCCGCCCACGCCTGCCCCAGGAGGTCCTATTGGCCATCGGAGGCTGGGCTGGCAGGGAGGCTTACAATATCCGAGCCGGTGGATGGATGGACGTGAGCGTTGAGGGGGAGAGTCCTTGGTGGTGGCACGGCACCGCTTATCTCCACGGTCTGGTCTACTTCGTCGGCGGCTATAACGTCAAAGGACAGCGTCTCAGCAGTGTGCGCAGGTTCAACCCTGTCACTCGCAGCTGGCTGCAGGCGGCTCCCATGCACTCACGCCGCTGTGAGCTCAGCGTGGTCGCGTTGGACGGCTGTATCTATGCCATGGGAGGGTTCCACGGACACGTGACCTGAACACCGCCGAGCGCTACGAGCCTGAAACCAACCAGTGGACAGTGATCTCACCCATGCTGGAGCACAGGAGCCGCGCCGGGGCAGCAGCCCTCCAGGGCAAGGTGGGTGGAACTGAGGGACACAGGGTGCTAGATGAACACAAGGAACGTTAGATCAGAAATCAGAAATGTCTTTATTGCCAAGTAAGCTTGCACATACAAAGATGTGTCTGGGTCCTTTGGTGCATCAACATTAACAGACAATTAAAGTAGAATGAAATCAAATGGAATATAAACTAAATTAGAATATTCTTTCTTATTACAGGTTTACATCTGTGGTGGCTTCCAACGGGGCGGAGTTTCTGCTCACAGCTGAGTGCTACAGCCAGACACCGACCAGTGGACTCTGATCGCCCCCATGAGCAGCAGGCGTTATGGAATGGGAGTCGCTGCGTACGGAGGACAAGTCTATGCGGTAGGTGCACACAGAGACAAATGCTTTATACTAGATATTTTTTTTTTTTTTGATCCACTTTTTCTCCCATTTTTCTACATTTTTTCTCCCATCCCAATTTCGTATCATCCAATTCAACCCTCCCCTGTCACGAACGCTGTTTCTTGCCTCCCACAAGCCGGCTGCAATGTGGACTAAGTCATACATAGCACAAGTCCCCTCCGGTACTTGAGGTAACAGCAGTCGCATCTTTTCACCTGCGCAGCTCGTTCTCTCAGTGTCGAGGAGTAACGCGTGGGAGGCTCACGCTGCCCCCGACACTTCCTGATTTACTGCGCAGGCGCACCAACCGACTTGTAGGAGTCGCTTGTTCACAACGTTCGATCCCCACCCTTCAGTTTTCCCTCCCCGTAATACGGCCAATGTGTATTACTGCGGACGACCAGCCAAACTGAAAAACAATGTGGAGAGCTGGATTCGAACACGCGAATCCTAGCGTCTCCACACTGGTGGCGAGTGACTTGTCCACTACACCACCTAGCCGCCTATACTAGATATTTCTATAGATATGTATCATTTGACTTTCAATGCTTCTGTGATGCCCTCATTTCCCTAAAGGGATTAATACAGTGTCTGCCTGCCTTAACCACACACTAAAACATTCCTCTCATGTGTCCTGTCTTCAGGTGGGAGGGTGGGACGATGGACACGCCCTGCGTAGCGTGGAGGCCTACAGCCCCTTGACTGACTCCTGGAGCGCCCTGCCCGCCATGCTCACCCCCCGCAGACACTTTGGCATCGCGGTGCTGGATGACCTGCTCTTCGTGGTCGGAGGCCGCAATGGCTCCACCGACCTCTCCAAGGTGGAGCGCTACGACCAGAGCAGCGACAAGTGGACTGTAGCCGAAGACATGA